>NC_057799.1:548910288-549045947 GCF_018294505.1 Triticum aestivum | reverse complement strand
CGGGTTCAGTTAACAGCCATCGATCGATCGCTCGGGTTCAGTAACGTGTAGCCTGCAGTGCAACCGCTTGGGTTCAGTTAGAGCCCAACGCCTCGCTCGGGTTCAGTTAGAGCCAACGCCTCGCACACACGCGCGTACGTGTACGAGAGAAACGCGCATCGCTCGGCCCCCGACCTCCCACCGTAACCGGGAACTCCCCGAAATTTTTCTCCCCCTCGCTTCTACCACAGTTTTTTCCGTCATGGACGGCCCAAAGAATGTCATGCAGCTGCGTCTCTGGCCCGCCCAGGACGAAAAGCCCATTTTCTGTCATGATTTTTTGTCATAGAAGTAGGATCCCACCACATCTATGATGATACCGGGTTTTGTCACAATTATCGTGATAGAAGTGTCATATGTATGACAGAAAAAAATTCGTTCGGCCCAAAATGTCACGGATGTGTCTTTTTTTTGTAGTGTTTATATCCTTAAAATATTTCCGTTCTCATTAAATGGTGATGCTAAGATATGGTTTAATTCTCTTGATCATGGTTGTGTGCATAGTCCCCAGGATATGATTTATTACTTCTCTGCTAAATGTTTCCCTGCTCATAAGAAACAAGCTGCTTTAAGGGAAATATATAATTTTGTGCAAATTGAAGAAGAGAGTCTCCCACAAGCTTGGGGGAGGCTTCTCCAATTACTTAATGCTTTGCCTGATCATCCTCTTAAGAAAAATGAAATACTTGATATCTTTTATAATGGACTAACCGATGCTTCCAGAGATTACCTGGATAGTTGTGCTGGTTCTGTTTTCAGGGAAAGAACACCAGATGAAGCTGAAATTCTATTGAATAATATGTTGACAAATGAAAATAATTGGACACTTCCTGAGCCTATTCCTAAACCAACTCCGAAGAAGAGAGGTGTTCTATTTCTCAGTCCTGAAGATATGCAAGAGGCAAAGAAATCTATGAAAGAAAAAGGTATTAAAGCTGAAGATGTTAAGAATTTACCTCCTATTGAAGAAATACATGGTCTTAATTTACCGCCTGTTGAAGAAGCATATGATCTTAATCCTTCACCTATTGAAGAAACTCATGGTCTTGATAACCCGACACAGGTAGTAAAGGTAAATTCTCTCTATAGATTTGATGAAGGTGATATTCCTCACTATAAGTCTGCTAGACAATGCTTAGAAGAGTTTGATAATTTTATTGTCAAACAAGAAAACTGCAATGCTTATTTTGGTAGACAATTGAAATACAATTCCGATACGCTTGAACACTTGGGTGATTATATGGCTAATGTTAAGGGTGAACTTAAACTTATTAGTAAACATGCTTCTATGGTTACCACTCAAGTAGAACAAGTACTTAAGGCTCAAAATGATTTGCTCAATGAATTAAATAGTAAGAATAATGATTGTGCTATTAGAGTGGCTACTAGAACTGGTAGAATGACTCAGGAACCTTTGTATCCTGAAGGCCGCCCTAAGAGAATTGAACAAGATTCTCAGAGAAATAATATTGATGCACCTAGTCCTTCTAAAAAGAAGAAAAGGAAAAATGATAGGACTTTGCATGCTTCTAGTGAACCTATTGCTGAACCACCTGAGAATCCAAATGATATTTCTATTTCCGATGCTGAAACACAATCTGGTAATGAACATGAACCTATTGAAAATGTTCATGATGATGTTCATGATGATGCTCAGCCTAGCAATGATAATGATGTAGAAATTGAACCTGCTGTTGATCTTGATAACCCAAAATTAAAGAATCAACGATATGATAAGAGAGATTTTGTTGCTAGGAAACACGGTAAAGAAAGAGAACCATGGGTTCAGAAACCCATGCCTTTTCCTCCCAAACCATCCAAGAAAAAGGATGATGAGGATTTTGAGCGCTTTGCTGAAATGATTAGACCTATCTTTTTGCGTATGCGATTAACTGATATGCTCAAAATGAATCCTTATGCTAAGTATATGAAAGAAATTGTCACAAATAAAAGAAAGATACCGGAAGCTGAAATTTCCACCATGCTTGCTAATTATACTTTTAAGGGTGGAATACCAAAGAAACTTGGAGATCCAGGAGTACCCACTATACCATGCTCCATTAAAAGAAACTATGTTAAAACTGCTTTATGTGATCTTGGAGCCGATGTTAGTGTTATGCCTCTCTCTTTATATCGTAGACTTGATTTGAATAAGTTGACACCTAATGAGAATATATTTGCAAATGGCTGATAAATCAACTGCTATACCTGTCGGTATTTGTGAGGATGTGCCTGTTGTGGTTGCAAACGTTACTATTTTAACGGACTTTGTTATTCTTGATATTCCCGAGGACGATAGTATGTCTATTATTCTTGGAAGACCCTTTTTGAATACTGCAGGGGCTGTTATTGATTGCAACAAAGGCAACGTCACTTTTCATGTTAATGGTAATGAGCATACGGTACACTTTCCGAGGAAACAACCTCAAGTTCATAGTATCAACTCTATTGGAAAAATTCCATCGATTATTTTTGGAGGTTTTGAATTTCCTCTTCCTACTGTCAAAAAGAGATATGATATTCTTATTATTGGGGATGTGCATATCCCAGTTGAGGTAACATAGTGTTATTCGAAATTTCTCCGGTTCCATGTTATTCGGAATGAGTTTGTTAACAAGACTTGATCAACCTTGTTAGTGGATTCCTTTTGATGAGCATGAGATGGATGAAACTAGAAGCCACAACCTTCTGTACCCTCTCTCTACTTTCTGTTATTTAGTTGAAATAAAGTAAAAATAGTATTTTTCTGTCAGTTTCCTGATTTATCCGTGCAATATAAAAATACCCCGAAAATAAAAGTTCTCCAAATGCCCTGAAAATGGAATATGATTTTTTCTGGAATATTTGAGAATATCTGGCACTGAGAACACAGCAGGGGGAGCAAGCACCTGGCCACGAGGGTCCAGGGCGCGCCCCCTGCCTCGTGGGCCCATGGTGGCTCCCCTCCACTTATTCCTGCACCCACACACTTCTTCTTCCTCCCAAAAAAATCACCATCCAGCTCAAGCACGAGTTCTAGCTCATTTTGCTGCGATTTTCGATCTCCTTGCTCAAAGCACCTCTCACAAAACTGCTTGGGGGGATTGTTCCTTGGTATGTGACTCCTCCATTGGTCCAATTAGTTTTTGTTCTAGTACTCTATTCATTGCAAATTTCTGCTGCCTAGGTGACCATGTTCTTGAGCTTGCATGTCAAATTTATATGGTTCCAAGTAGTTCTAATGCATGATATAGGCTCTAGACACTTGTAGGAGTAGTTGCTATCAATTTTATTGAGCTTGGTTCACTTTTATTTGAAGTTACTAAAAAATTTAGAAATTTTTCAGAGGAGGAAATATGCTTAGGAAAATGTACCAAGGTGGTTCTTCAAGGAAGCAAGGACCCAGGCTTGCAATGCATGATGCTGATGATGAGCCACCAAGGAATGCTCCAGTGAGGCCTTGTGAATGGCCTTCAGAAAACTTTATGGATCGAGCGGGAATCAAGGAAGAATTTAACGCATATTTGCGTAACGCCGATCTTGTGAGCTTCGAGGAGGAAAAGTGTCGCCAGTACCATTATCTCACTAGTTCCTTTGTGAGGAGGTTTGAATTTCCATCTTCACGCAATTCTCCAACTGTCTTGTTTGATCTTTATGAAAAATCTTATACGATGGACTTAGAGGATTTTACCACTGCTTGCAAACTTCCACAATGGGGTAGTGCTAGTGAACCTCGCAAATCTGAATTTAGAATTTTTCTTGCTAATATAACTGTGGGGGAATCTAGAGATATAGCAGAAGCTACCATAGGGAGCATTCATTTTCCTCCTATACATTATTTTGCTCTGTTCATAGGTAGGTGCATAAATGGTAAAGATGAAGCATGTCATATGTGTGTCCCTGACCTCAGTATTCTTAGGAGTGATGTGTTAGGAGACAAATCTTATAATTTGGGAGCCATTGTTGCACGTAGGTTGCATCATAATAGATTTAATGGAGATTTCTTCGGTGGAATTTATGCAACCCGCTTAGCTGATTTTCTTGGTGTAACCATACGTAATGATGATATTGAATTGCCTAATACTTACCTAGACTTTAATACTATGGTTCACCACCAGTTTGTCGAGAGGAATGAATCACCTCTCCAGTATCGCTTAATCTTTGACAGACGTCGTGTTGTCCGTATTACTCTCCCTGCTCCTGCCTTCTTTGATTATCAGGCAAAAGGAAGACATTTTATTACTAGAGAGGAGGCAGATGAGTAAGAGAGGAGGGCGGATGCAGTTCGTCGCCATGCTGCAGCTCAGGAGGCAATAGCCACTGCATCTCAGTACGACCCCGGCTATAACTTTGGATATCCGCTCAGGAGGCAATAGCCGCTACATCTCAGTACGACCCCGGCTATAACCCGGAGTTCCTTGATGTTTCCCTCCGTAACGGAGGAGGCCATCCACTTGCCCTGTGCTCCAGATCCGAACATGGCTGGAGTGCTTTCTGGCGGAAGGGATTGAAGCTTGGGCGCTGGAGCTCGAGGGCAGATGGGCTGAGGAAGAAGAAGGCGTGGGGTAAAAAGACGGATTCTTATCCTCTTATAAAAGGCAGTGAATATCAAGCGCCCCCTCATAAGACTTAAACCTCACCTATTCCCAAGGGGTCGTGCGAACGGCGCGGTTGGATTACGCAAACCCGTATTGATGAGAATCTCATGATAAGGGGACACGATCTCTACTTTGACACGACGTATCAATGGCCGTGCTTCGAAATGCGAAGGGGGCTGTAAAATGGTTTAGAATAATAACCAGGCCAGAACATAACGTCTCAACCAAAAAGTTGCTTGTGGACGGACTTGTTTTGCTTTAAGTGTTGTTACCCTTTCAGCTCGGGGTTGTAATTACTAAATAGGGCCGGATACAGTACTTATACACGGAAGACTGCTTTGGAGTATTCGGAGAAGGAACCCGCCTTGCAATGCCAAAGACAATCTGCGCACCGGATACGTCGTCATTGAAGCCCGGTTCAGGGGTGATACATCTCCGTCGTATCTAATTTTCCAAACACTTTTACCCTTGTTTTGGACTCTAACTTGCATGATTTGAATGGAACTAACCCGGACTGATGCTGTTTTCAGCAGACTTTCCATGGTGTTATTTATGTGCAGAAACAAAAGTTCTCGGAATGACCTGAAACTCCACGGAACATCTTTCTGGAAAATATTAAAAATACTGGAAGAAAAATCCACGTCAGGGGGCCCACACCCTGTCCACGAGGGTGGGGGCGCGCCTGCCCCCCCCCCCCAGGGCGCGCCCCCTACCTCGTGGGCCCCCTGACGCTCCACCGACCTCAACTCCAACTCCATATATTCACTTTCGGGGAGAAAAATATCAGAGAGAAGGATTCATCGCGTTTTACGATACAGAGCCGACGCCAAGCCCTAAAACCTCTCGGGAGGGCTGATCTGGAGTCCGTTCGGGGCTCCGGAGAGGGGGATTCGTCGCCGTCGTCATCATCAACCATCCTCCATCACCAATTTCATGATGCTCACCGCCGTGCGTGAGTAATTCCATCGTAGGCTTGTTGGACGGTGATGGGTTGGATGAGATCTATCATGTAATCGAGTTAGTTTTGTTAGGGTTTGATCCCTAGTATCCACTATGTTCTGAGATTGATGTTGCTATGACTTTGCTATGCTTAATGCTTGTCACTAGGGCCCGAGTGCCATGATTTCAGCTCTGAACCTATTATGTTTTCATGAATATATGTGAGTTCTTGATCCTATCTTGAAAGTCTATAGTCACCTACTATGTGTTATGATCCGGCAACCCCGAAGTGACAATAATCGGGACCACTCCAGGTGATGACCGTAGTTTGAGGAGTTCATGTAGTCACTATGTGTTAATGCTTTGGTCCGGTACTCTATTAAAAGGAGGCCTTAATATCCCTTAGTTTCCATTAGGACCCCGCTGCCACGGGAGGGTAGGACAAAAGATGTCATGCAAGTTCTTTTCCATAAGCACGTATGACTATATTCGGAATACATGCCTACATTACATTGATGAATTGCAGCTAGTTCTGTGTCACCCTATGTTATGACTGTTACATGATGAACCACATCCAGCATAATTCTCCATCACCGATCCAATGCCTACGAGCTTTTCACATATTGTTCTCCGCTTATTTACTTTTCCGTTGCTACTGTTACAATCACTACAAAACCCAAAAATACTACTTTTGCTACTGTTATCGTTACTTCCATATTACTTGCTACTAAATATTTTGCTGCAGATACTAAGCTATCCAGGTGTGGTTGAATTGACAACTCAACTGCTAATACTTGAGAATATTCTTTGGCTCCCCTTGTGTCGAATCAATAAATTTGGGTTGAATACTCTACCCTCGAAAACTGTTGCGATCCCCTATACTTGTGGGTCATCAAGGGGCTACTGAGGGATTCCTAGATTACGGGGTCCTCGGGGAGCCGGCTTATGTGACATGGGCCGGACTGATGGGCCGTGAAGATACAAGACAGAAGGCTTTCTCCCGTATCCGGATGGGACTCTCCTTTGCATGGATGGCAAGCTTGGCATCCGGATGTGTAGTTTCCTTCCTCTGTAAACCGACCTTGTACAACCCTAGCTCCCTCCGGTGTCTATATAAACCGGAGGGTTTAGTCAGTAGAGGTAATCACAATTATACAGGCTAGACATCTAGGGTTTAGCCATTACGATCTCGAGGTAGATCAACTCTTGTAACCTCTATATTCATCATAGTCAATTGAGCAGGAAGTAGGGTATTACCTCCATTAAGAGGGCCCAAACCTGGGTAAACATTGTGTCCCCTGCCACCTGTTACTATCGATCCTTAGACGCACAGTTCGGGACCCCCTACCCGAGATCTGCCGGTTTTGACACCGACAGCGCCCCCCTAGGTCCAAATTGGACTAGGGGAAAGGGGGCGGTGCCCCCCTTTCCTTCCCTTCTCCCTCTCCTTCCTTCTTCCCCCTTTCAACCAGGTGGAATCCTACTAGGATTTGGAGTCCTAGTAGGACTCCCTTCTCCTGGCGCGCCCTAGGAGGGCCGGCCGGCCTCCCCCTCCCTCCTTTATATACGAGGGCAGGGGGGCACCCTACAACACACAAGTTGATCTTTTAACCGTGTGCGGTGCCCCACTCCACAGTTCCAAACCTCGATCATATCGCCGTAGTGCTTAGGCGAAGCCCTGCGCCGGTAACATCATCATCACCGTTGCCACGCCGTCGTGCTGACGGAACTCTCCCTCGGCCTCAACTGGATCAAGAGTACGAGGGACGTCATCAAGCTGAATATGTGCTGAACGCGGAGGTGCCGTACGTTCGGTGCTTGGATCGGTTGGATAGCGAAGACGTTCGACTACATCAACTGCGTTACTAAACGCTTCCGCTTTCGGTCTACGAGGGTACGTGGACACACTCTCCCCTCTCATTGCTATGCATCTCCTAGATAGATCTTGCATGATCATAGGAAATTTTTTGAAATTACTGCATTCCCCAACAGTGGTATCAGAGCCAGGTCTATGCGTAGATGTTATATGCACGAGTAGAACACAAAGAGTTGTGGGCGATAATAGTCATACTGCTTACCAGCAATGTCTTACTTTGATTCGGCGGTATTGTTGGATGAAGCGGCCCGGACTGACATTACATGACCGCGTTCATGAGACTGGTTCTACTGACGTGCTTCGCACACAGGTGGCTAGCGGGTGTCTGTTTCTCCAACTTTAGTTGAATCGAGTTTGACTACGTCCGGTCCTTGTTGAAGGTTAAAACAGCACACTTGACGAAAAATCGTTGTGGTTTTGATGCGTAGGTAAGAATGGTTCTTGCTAGAAGCCCGTAGCAGCCATGTAAAACTTGCAACAACAAAGTAGAGGACTTCTAACTTGTTTTTGCAGGGCTTGCTGTGATGTGATATGGTCAAGACATGATGTGATATAATTTGTTGTATGAGATGATCATGTTTTGTAACCGAGTTATCGGCAACTGTCGGGAGCCATATGGTTGTCGCTTTATTGTATGCAATGCAATCACCATGTAATTGTTTTTAGTTTATCACTAAGTGGTAGCGATGGTCATAGAAGCAATAGTTGGCGAGACGACAACGATGCTACGATGGAGATCAAGGTGTCGCACTAGTGACGATGGAGATCATGACAATGCTTCGGTGATGGAGATCATGAGCACAAGATGATGATGGCCATATCATGTCACATATTTTGATTGCATGTGATGTTTATCTTTTATGCATCTTATTTTGCTTAGTACGGCGGTATCATTATAAGATGATCCTTTACTAAATTTCAAGGTATAAGTGTTCTCCCTAAGTATGCACTGTTGCTACAGTTCGTCGTGCCGAGACACCACGTGATGATCGGGTGTGAGAAGCTCTACGTTCACATACAATGGGTGCAAGCCAGTTTTGCACACGCAGAATACTCGGGTTAAACTTGATGAGCCTAGCATATGTAGATATGGCCTTGGAACACTGAGACCGAAAGGTCAAATGTGAATCATATAGTAGATATGATCAACATAGTGATGTTCACCATTGAAAGCTACTCCATCTCACGTGATGATCGGACATGGTTTAGTTGATTTGGATCACGTGATCATTTAGATGACTAGAGTGATGTCTATCTAAGTGGGAGTTCTTAAGTAATATGATTAATTGAACTTTAATTTATCATGAACTTAGTCCTGATAGTTATTTTGCAAGTCTATGTTATTGTAGATCAATGGCCCGTGCTACCGTTCCTTTGAATTTTAATGCATTCCTAGAGAAAGCTGAGTTGAAAGATGATGTCAGCAACTACACGGACTGGGTCCGTAACTTGAGGATTATCCTCATTGCTGCATAGAAGAATTATGTCCTGGAAGCACCATTAGGTGTACCACCCGCGCCAGCAACTGTAGACATTGTGAATGCCTGGTAGACGCGTGTTGATGACTACTCGATAGTTCAGTGTGCCATGCTTTGCGGCTTAGAATCGGGACTTCAAAGACGTTTTGAACGTCATGGAGCATATGAGATGTTCCAAGAGTTGCAGTTAATATTTCAAGCAAATGCCCGAGTTGAGAGATATGAAGTCTCCAACAAGTTATATAGCTACAAAATGGAGGAGAACAGTTCTGTCAGTGAACACATGCTCAGAATGTCTGGGTACCATAACCACTTGACTCAGCTGGGAGTTAATCTTCCTGGTGATAGTGTCATTGACAGAGTTCTTCAATCACTGCCACCAACCTATAAAGGCTTTGTGATGAACTATAATATGCAAGGGATGAACAAGACAATTCCCGAGCTCTTCCCAATGCTAATGGCTGCGGAGGTAGAAATCAAAAAGGAGCATCAAGAGTTGATGGTTAACAAGACCACTAGTTTCAAGAAAAAGGGCAAAGGGAAGAAGGGGAACTTCAAGAAGAACGGCAAGCAAGTTGTTGCTCAAGTGAAGAAACCCAAGTCTGGACCTAAGACTGAGACTGAGTGCTTCGACTGCAAAGGGACTTGGTCACTGGAGGCGGAACTGGCCCAAGTATTTGGCGGATAAAAAGGATGGCAAAGTGAAAGGTATATTTGATATACATGTTATTGATGTGTACCTTACTAATGCTCGTAGTAGCGCCTGGGTATTTGATACTGGTTATGTTGCTCATATTTGCAACTCAAAACAGGGGCTACGGATTAAATGAAGATTGGCTAAGGACGAGGTGACGATGCGCGTGGGAAATGGTTCCAAGGTTGATGTGATCGTCGTCGGCACGCTACCTCTACATCTACCTTCAGGATTAGTTTTAGACCTAAATAATTGTTATTTTGTGCCAGCGTTGAGCATGAACATTATATCTGGATCTTGTTTAATGCGAGACGGTTATTCATTTAAATCAGAGAATAATGGTTGTTCTATTTATATGAGTAATATCTTTTACGGTCATGCACCCTTGCTGAGTGGTCTATTTTTGTTGAATCTCGATCGTGATGATACACATGTTCATATTATTGAAGCCAAAAGATGTAAAGTTGATAATGATAGTGCAACTTATTTGTGGCACTGCCGTTTAGGTCATATCGGTATAAAGCGCATGAAGAATCTCCATGCTGATGGGCTTTTGGAATCACTTGATTATGAATCACTTGGTGCTTGCGAACTGTGCCTCATGAGAAAGATGACTAAAACTCCGTTCTCCGGAACAATGGAATGAGCCACTGACTTATTGGAAATAATACATACCGATGTATGTGGTCCAATGAGTGTTGAGGCTCGTGGCGGGTATCGTTATTTTCTTACCTTCACAGATGATTTGAGCAGATATGCTTATATCTACTTAATGAAGCATAAGTCTCAAACATTTGAAAAGTTCAAAGAATTTCATAGTGAAGTGGAAAATCATCGTAGCAAGAAAATAAAGCTTCTACGATCTGATCGTGGAGGTGAATATTTGAGTTAAGAGTTTGGTCTTCATTTGAAACAATGTGGAATAGTTTCACAACTTACGCCACCTCGAACACCACAGCGAAATGGTGTGTCCGAACGTCGTAACCGTACTTTATTGGATATGGTGCGATCTATGGTGTCTCTTACCGATTTACACTATCGTTTTGGGGTTATGCTTTAGAGATGGCTGCATTCACTTTAAATAGGGCACCATCAAAATACGTTGAGACGACGCCTTATGAACTATGGTTTGGCAAGAAACCAAAGTTGTCATTTCTCAAAGTTTGGGGCTGCGATGCTTATGTGTAAAAGCTTCAACCTGATAAGCTCGAACCCAAATCGGAAAAGTGCATCTTCATAAGATACCCAAAGGAAACTGTTGGGTACACCTTCTATCACAGATCCGAAGGCAATATATCGTTGCTAAGAATGGATCGTTTCTAGAGAAGGAGTTTCTCTCGAAAGAAGTGAGTGGGAGGAAAATAGAACTTGATGAGGTAATCATACATTCTCCCGAATTGGAAAGTAGTTTATCACAGAAATCAGTTCCAGTGATTCCTACACCAATTATTGAGGAAGCTAATGATGATGATCATGAAACTTCAGATCAAGTTACTACAGAACCTCGTAGGTCTTCCAGAGTACGGTCTGCACCAGAGTGGTACGGTAATCCTGTTCTGGAAGTCATGTTACTAGATCATGGTGAACCTGCGAACTATGAGGAAACGATGATGAGCCCAGATTCCGCGAAATGGCTTGAGGCCATGAAATCTGAGATGGGATCCATGTATGAGAACAAAGTGTGGACTTTGGTGGATTTGCCCGATGATCGGCAAGCCATAGAAAATAAATGGATCTTCAAGAAGAAGACCGACGCTGACGGTAATGTTACTGTCTACAAAGCTCGACTTGTTGTAAAAGGTTTTCGACAAGTTCAAGGAGTTGACTATGATGAGACTTTCTCACCCATAGCGATGCTTAAGTCTGTCCGAATCATGTTAGCAATTGCCGCATTTTATGATTATGAAATTTGGCAAATGGATGTCAAAAATGCGTTCCTGAATGGACTTCTGGAAGAAGAGTTGTATATCATGCAACCAGAAGGTTTTGTCGATCCAAAGGGTGCTAACAAAGTGTGCAAACTCCATCGATCCATTTATGGACTAGTGCAAGCCTCTTGGAGTTGGAATAAACGTTTTGATAGTGTGATCAAAGCATATGGTTTTATACAGAATTTTGGAGAAGCCTGTATTTACAAGAAAGTGAGTGGGAGCTCTGTAGCATTTCTAATATTATATGTGGATGACATATTGTTGATTGGAAATGATATAGAATTTCTCGATAGCATAAAGGGATACTTGAATAAAAGTTTTTCTATGAAAGACCTTGGTGAAGCTGCTTACATATTGGGCATCAAGATCTATAGAGATAGATCAAGATGCTTAATTGGACTTTTACAAAGCACATACCTTGATAAAGTTTTGAAGAAGTTCAAAATGGATCGATCAAAGAAAGGGTTCTTGCCTGTGTTACAAGGTGTGAGATTGAGTCAGACTCAATGCCCGACCACTGCAGAAGATAGAGAGAAAATGAAAGTCATTCCTATGCTTCAGCCATAGGTTCTATCATGTATGCAATGCTGTGTACCAGACCTGATGTGTGCCTTGCTATAAGTAAGCAGGGAGGTACCAAAGTAATCCCGGAGTGAAGCACTGGACAACGGTCAAGAACATCCTGAAATACCTGAAAAGGACGAAGGATATGTTTCTCGTTTATGGAGGTGACAAAGAGCTCGTCGTAAACGGTTATGTCAATGCAAGCTTTGACACTGATATGGATGACTCTAAGTCACAATCCGGATACGTATTTTTATTGAATGGTGGAGCTATCAGTTGGTGCAGTTCCAAGCAAAGCGTCATGGCGGGATCTACGTGTGAAGCGGAGTACATAGCTGCTTCGGAAGCACCAAATGAAGGAGTCTGTATGAAGGAGTTCATATCCGATCTAGGTGTCATACCTAGTGCATCGGGTCCAATGAAAATCTTTTGTGACAATACTGGTGCAATTGCCTTGGCAAAGGAATCCATATTTCACAAGAGGACCAAGCACATCAAGAGACGCTTCAATTCCATCCGTCATTAAGTGTCGGAAGGGGACATATATATTTGCAAGATACCTACGGATCTGAATGTTGCAGACCCGTTGACTAAGCCTCTTCCACGAGCAAAACATGATCAGCGCCAAAACTCCATGGTTGTTAGAATCATTACTTTGTAATCTAGATTATTGACTCTAGTGCAAGTGGGAGACTGAAGGAAATATGCCCTAGAGGCAATAATAAAGTTATTATTTATGTCCTTATTTCATGATAAATATTTATTGTTCATGCTAGAATTGTATTAACCGGAAACTTAGTACATGTGTGAATACATAGACAAAACATAAGTGTCTCTAGTATGCCTCTACTTGACTAGCTCGTTTATCAAAGATGGTTATGTTTCCTAAACCATAGGTATGTGTTGTCATTTGATGAACGGGATCACATCATTAGGAGAATGATGTGATGGACAAGACCCATTCGTTAGCTTAGCATTTTGATCGTTACAGTTTCATTGCTACTGCTTTCTTCATGACTTATACATGTTCCTCAGACTATGAGATTATGCAAATCTCGAATACCGAAGGAACACTTTGTGTGCTATCAAACGTCACAACGTAAATGGGTGATTATAAAGATGCTCTACAGGTATCTCCGAAGGTATTTGTTGGGTTGGCATATATCGAGATTAGGATTTGTCACTCCGTGTTTCGGAGAGGTATCTCTGGGCCCTCTCGGTAATGCTCATCACTATAAGTCTTGCAAGCAATGTGACTAATGAGTTAGTTGCAGGATGAAGTATTACGGAACGAGTAAAGAGACTTGCCGGTAACGAGATTGAACTAGGTATGATGATACCGACGATCGAATCTCGGGCAAGTAACATATGGATGACAAAGGGAACAATGTATGTTGTTATGCAGTTTGACCGATAAAAATCTTAGTACAATATGTAGGAGCCAATATGAGCATCCAGGTTCCGCTATTGGTTATTGACCGGAGATGTGTCTCGGTCATGTCTACATAGTTATCGAACCCGTAGGGTGCGCACGCTTAATGTTCGATGACGATTTGTATTATGAGTTATGTGTTTTGATGACCAAAGTTTGTTCGGAGTCCCGGATGAGATCACGGATGTGACGAGCAGTCTCGAAATGGTCGAGACATAAAGATTGATATATTGGTCTATATTATTCGGACACCGCAAGTGTTCTAGATAGTACCGGATAATTATCTATTGGGGAACGCAGTATTTCAAAAAAATTCCTACGATCACGCAAGATCTATCTACGTGATGCATAGCAACGAGTGGGGAGAGTGTGTCCACGTACCCTCGTAGACCGAAAGCGAAAGCGTTAAGTAACGCGGTTGATGTAGTCGAACGTCTTCGCGATCCAACCGATCAAGTAACGAACGCACGGCACCTCCGTGATCTGCACACGTTCCGCTCGGTGACGTCCCTCGAACTCTAGATCCAGCTGAGCCGAGGGAGAGTTTCGTCAACACGACGACGTGGTGACGGTGATGATGAAGTTACCGGCGCAGGGCTTCGCCTAAGCACTACGACAATATGACCGAGGTGTGTAACTGTGGACGGGGGCACCGCACACGGCTAAAAGATCAACTTGTGTATCTATGGGGTGCCCCCTGGCCCCGTATATAAAGGACCAAGGGGGAGGCCGGCCGACCCTCATAGGGCGTGCCCAAGGGGGGGAATCCTACTCCTACTAGGCGTAGGTTCCCCCTTTCCTAGTCCAACTAGGAGAAGAAGGAAGGAGGGGGCACCGCCCCTCCCCCTAGTCCAATTTGGACTAGGCCCATGGGGGGGCACGCGGCCAGCCCTTGGCTGCTCCTCTCTCTCTCTCCCCCTAGGCCCAATAAGGCCCATTACTTCTCCGGTGGTTCCGATAACCCTTCCGGCACTCCGATATTTATCCGGTGACCCCCGGAACTCATCCGGTGTCTGAATAACATCGTCCAATATATCATTCTTAATGTCTCGGCCATTTCGAGACTCCTTATCATGTCCGTGATCTCATCCGAGACTCCGAACAACCTTCGGTACATCAAAACACACAAACTCATAATACCGATCGTCATCAAACGTTAAGCGTGCGGACCCTACGGGTTCGAGAACTCTGTAGACATGACCGAGACACATCTCCGTCAATAACCAATAGCGGAACCTGGATGCTCATATTCGCTCCTACATATTCTACGAAGATCTTTATCGGTCAAACCGCATAACAACATACGTTGTTCCCTTTGTCATCGGTATGTTACTTGCCCGAGATTCGATCGTCGGTATCATCATACCTAGTTCAATCCCGTTACCGGCAAGTCTCTTTACTCGTTCCGTAATGCATCATCCCATCACTAACTCATTAGTCATATTTCATGCAAGGCTTATAGTGATGTGCATTACCGAGAGGGCCCAGAGATACCTCTCCGAAACACGGAGTGACAAATCCTGATCTCGATCTATGCCAACCCAACAAACACCATCGGAGACACCTGTGGAGCATCTTTATAATCACCCAGTTATGTTGTGACGTTTGATAGCACACTAAGTGTTCCTCCGTATTCGGGAGTTGCATAATCTCATAGTCATAGGAACATGTATAAGTCATGAAGAAAGTAATAGCAATAAACTAAACGATCATAGTGCTAAGCTAAGGGATGGGTCTTGTCCATCTCATCATTCTCGTAATGATGTGATCCCGTTCATCAAATGACAACACATGGCTATGGTTAGGAAACATAACCATCTTTGATAAATGAACTAGTCAAGTAGAGGGATACTAGGGACACTCTGTTTTTGTCTATGTATTCACACATGTACTAAGTTTCTGGTTAATACAATTATAGCATGAATAATAAACATTTATCATTATATAAGGAAATAAATAATAACTTTATTATTGCCTCTAGGGCATATTTCCTTCAGTCTCCCACTTGCACTAGAGTCAATAATCTAGTTCACATCGCCATGTGTTTTAACACCAATAGGTCACATCGTCATGTGTTTTAACATTCTATAGTTCACATCACCATGTGACCAATACCCAAAGGGTTTACTAGAGTCAATAATCTAGTTCACATCGCTATGTGATTAACACCCAAAGAGTACTAAGGTGTGATTATGTTTTGCTTGTGAGAGGGTTTAGTCAATGGGTCTGCCACATTCAGATCCGTATGTATTTTGCAAATTTCTATGTGTACAATGCTCTGCACGGAGCTACTCTAGCTAAATACTCCCACTTTCAATATGTATCGAGATCGAGACTCAGAGTCATCCAGATCAGTGTCAAAGCTTGCATCGATGTAACTCTTTACGACGAACTCTTTATCACCTCCATAAGCGAGAAATATTTCCTTAGTCCTCTAAGGATAATTTTGACCAATGTCCAATGATCTACTCCTAGATCACTATTGTACCCTCTTGCAAAAATCATGGTGAGGTACACAATAGGTCTCGTACACAGCATAGCATACTTTATAGAACCTATGACTGAGGCATAGGGAATGACTTTCATTCTCTTTCTATTTTCTGCCGTGGTTGGGTTTTGAGTCTTACTCAACTTCACACCTTGCAATACAGGCAAGAACTCCTTCTTTGACTGTTCCATTTTGAACTACTTCAAAATCTTGTCAAGGTATGTACTCATTTAAAAAAACTTATCAAGCATCTTGATCTATCTCTATAGTTCTTGATGCTCAATGTGTAAGCAGCTTCACCGAGGTCTTTTTTTTGAAAAACTCCTTTCAAATACTCATTTATGCTTTCCAAAAAATTCTACATCATTTCTGATCAACAATATGTCATTCACATATACTTATTAGAAAGGCTGTAGTGCTCCCACTCACTTTCTTGTAAATACAGGCTTCACCGCAAGTCTGTATAAAACTATATGCTTTGATCAACTTATCAAAGCGTATATTCCAACTCTGAGATGCTTGCACCAGTCCATAGATGGATCGCTGGCGCTTGCACATTTTCTTAGCACCTTTAGGATTGACAAAACCTTCTGGTTGCATCATATACAACTCTTCTTTAAGAAATCCATTAAGGAATGCAGTTTTTGACTTCCATTTGCCAGATTTCATAAAATGTGGCAATTGCTAAAATGATTCGGACAGACTTAAGCATCGATATGAGTGAGAAAATCTCATCGTAGTCAACACCTTGAACTTGCCGAAAACCTTTTGCGACAATTTGAGCTTTTGTAGATAGTAACACTACTATCAGCGTTCGTCTTCCTCTTGAAGATCCATTTGTTCTCAATGGCTCGCCGATCATCGGGCAAGTCAATCAAAGTCCATACTTTATTTTCATACATAGATCCCATCTCAGATTACATGGCCTCAAACCATTTCGCGGAATCTGGGCTCATCATTGCTTCCACATAGTTCGTAGGTTCGTCATGGTCTAGTAACATGACTTCCAGAACAGGATTACCGTACCACTCTGGTGCGGACCGTACTCTGGATGACCTGCGAGGTTCGGCTGTAACTTGATCTGAAGTTTCATGATCATCATCATTAACTTCCTCACTAATTGGTGTAGGCATCACTGGAACTGATTTCTGTGATGAACTACTTTCCAATTGGGGAGAAGGTACAATTACCTCATCAAATTCTACTTTCCTCCCACTCACTTCTTTCGAGAGAAACTCCTTCTCTAGAAAGGATCCATTCTTAGCAAAGAATATCTTGCCTTCAGATCTGTGATAGAAGGTGTTGTTGGGGAACGTAGTAATTTCAAAAAAATTCCTACGCACACACAAGATCATGGTGATGCATAGCAACGAGAGGGGAGAGTGTTTTCCACGTACCCTCGTAGACCGAAAGCGGAAGCGTTAGCACAACGCAGTTGATGTAGTCGTACGTCTTCACGATCCGACCGATCAAGTACCGAACGCACGGCACCTCCGAATTCAGCACACGTTCAGCCCGATGATGTCCCTCGAACTCCGATCCAGCCGAGTGTTGAGGGAGAGTTCTGTAAGCACGACGGCATGGTGACGATGATGATGTTCTACCAACGCAGGGCTTCGCCTAAGCACCGCTACAGTATTATCGAGGTGGACTATGGTGGAGGGGGGCACCGCACACGGCTAAAAGATCAAGCGATCAATTGTTGTGTCTTTGGGGTGCCCCCCTGCCCCCGTATATAAAGGAGCAAGGGGGAAGGTGCGGCCGGCCAGGGAGGAGGCGCGCCAGGAGGAGTCCTACTCCCACCGGGAGTAGGACTCCCTCCCTTCCTTGTTGGACTAGGAGAGGAGAGGGAAGGAGAGAGGGGGAAAGGAAAGGGGGGGCGTCGCCCCCCCCCCTCCTTGTCCAATTCGGACTTGGGGGAGGGGCGCGTGGCTGCCCCTTGGCCACCTCTCCTCTTCCACCAATTGGGCCCATGAGGCCCAATAGCCTCCGGGGGGTTCCGGTAACCCCCTGGTACTCCGGTATATATCCGATAACCCCCGGAACCATTCCGGTGTCCGAATATAGTCATCCAATATATCAATCTTCATGTCTCGACCATTTCGAGACTCCTCGTCATGTCCGTGATCACATCCGGGACTCCGAACAACCTTCCGTACATCAAAACATATAAACTCATAATATAACTGTCATCAAAACGTTAAGCGTGCGGACCCTACGGGTTCGAGAACTATGTAGACATGACCGAGACACGTCTCCGGTCCATAACCAATAGCGGAACCTGGATGCTCATATTGGCTCCCACATATTCTACGAAGATCTTTATCGGTCAGACCGCATAACAACATATGTTGTTCCCTTTGTCATTGGTATGTTACTTGCCCGAGATTCGATCGTCGGTATCTCAATACCTAGTTCAATCTCGTTACCGGCAAGTCTCTTTACTCGTTCCGTAATACATCATCCCACAACTAACTTGTTAGTTGCAATGCTTGCAAGGCTTAAGTGATGTGTATTACCGAGAGGGCCCAGAGATACCTCTCCGACAATCGGAGTGACAAATCCTAATCTCGAAATACGCCAACCCAACAAGTACCTTCGGAGACACCTGTAGAGCACCTTTATAATCACCCAGTTACGTTGTGACGTTTGGTAGCACACAAAATGTTCCTCCGGTAAACGGGAGTTGCATAATCTCATAGTCATAGGAACATGTATAAGTCATGAAGAAAGCAATAGCAACATACTAAACGATCGAGTGCTAAGCTAAAGGAATGGGTCAAGTCAATCACATCATTCTCCTAATGATGTGATCCTGTTAATCAAATGACAACTCATGTCTATGGCTAGGAAACATAACCATCTTTGATCAACGAGCTAGTCAAGTAGAGGCATACTAGTGACACTCTGTTTGTCTATGTATTCACACAAGTATTATGTTTCCGGTTAATACCATTCTAGCATGAATAATAAACATTTATCATGATATAAGGAAATAAATAATAACTTTATTATTGCCTCTAGGGCATATTTACTTCAGGTGTACCCAACAGTCTCCTTTGGGTATACTATGAAGACGCATTTCTCCGATTTGGGTTCGAGCTTATCAGGTTGAAGCTTTTTCACATAAGCATCGCAGCCCCAAACTTTAAGAAACGACAGCTTAGGTTTCTTGCTAAACCACAGTTCACATTGTTGACATTACCCTCGAGGTAAAAGGTTGGGAGGCGAAACTATAAGCCTGTATCTTTCTCTGTGTCCGATTAAAACTCCATACCCATAAGTATTGCGTGAGTGTTAGCAATTGTGAAAGACTAAATGATAGTTGAGTATGTGGACTTGCTGAAAATCTCTTACATAGACTCTTTCCGATGTGATGATAAATTGCAATTGCTTCAATGACTGAGATTACATTTTGTTGGTTCTCAATGAAGTTTCTGATTCATACTTGACGTTGTGAATAGATTATTACTTGAGCATAAGAAATAATATGACAATATCCATATATGTTGCTGTTATAAGAATGATCATGATGCCCTCATGTCCGTATTTTATTTTATCGACACCTCTATCTCTGAACATGTGGACATATTTATCGTTATCGACTTCTGCTTGAGGACAAGCGAGGTCTAAGCTTGGGGGAGTTGATACGTCCATTTTGCATCATGCTTTTATATCGATATTTATTGCATTGTGGGCTGTTATTACACATTATGTCACAATACTTATGCCTATTCTCTCTTACATGAAGAGGGAGAATGCCGACAGCTGGAATTCTGGGCTGGAAAAGGAGCAAATATTACAGACCTATTCTGCACAACTCCAAAAGTCCTGAAACTTCACGGAAGTCATTTTAGGAATTTATAAAAAATACTGAGCGAAGAAAATACCAGAGGGGGCCCACACCCTGGCCACGAGGGTGGGGGCGCGCCCCCTGCCTCGTGGGCCCCCTGGCAGGCCTCCGGTGCCCATCTTCTGCTATATGAAGTCTTTCGTCCGAGAAAAAATCATAAGCAAGCTTTCAGGAAGAAACTCCGCCGCCATGAGGCGGAACCTTGGCGGAACCAATCTAGGGCTCCGGCAGAGCTGTTCTGTCGGGGGAACTTCCCTCCGGGAGGTGGAAATCATCGCCATCGTCGTCACCAATGATCCTCTCATCGGGAGGGGGTCAATCTCCATCAACATCTTCACCAGCACCATCTCCTCTCAAACCCTAGTTCATCTCTTGTATCCAATCTTTGTCCCAAAGCCTCAGATTGGTACCTGTGGGTTGCTAGTAGTGTTGATTACTCCTTGTAGTTGATGCTAGTTGGTTTATTTGGTGGAAGATCATATGTTTAGATCCATTATGCATATTAATACCCCTCTGATTATGAACATGAATATGATTTTTGAGTAGTTACGTTTGTTCCTGAGGACATGGGAGAAGTTTTGCTATAAGTAGTCATGTGAATTTGGTATTCGTTTGATATTTTGATGAGATGTATGTTGTCTCTCCTCTAGTGGTGTTATGTGAGTGTCGACTACATGACACTTCACCATTTTTGTTTGGGCCTAGAGGAAGGCATTGGGAAGTAATAAGTAGATGATGGGTTGCTAAAGTGACAGAAGCTTAAACCCTAGTTTATGTGTTGCTTCGTAAGGGGCTGATTTGGATCCATATGTTTCATGCTATGGTTAGGTTTACCTTAATACTTATTTTGTAGTTGCGGATGCTTGCAATAGGAGTTAATCATAAGTGCGATGCTTGTCCAAGTAAGGACAGCACCCAAGCACCGGTCCACCCACATATCAAATTATCAAAGTACCGAACGCAAATCATATGAGCGTGATGAAAACTAGCTTGACGATAATTCCCATGTGTCCTCGGGAGCGTTTTCCTTCATATAAGAATTTGTCCAGGCTTGTCCTTTTCTACAAAAAGGATTGTGCCACCTTGCTGCACTTTGTTTACACTTGTTACTCGTTACAAATTACCTTATCACAAAACTATCTGTTACCGATAATTTCAGTGCTTGCAGAGAATACCTTACTGAAAACCGCTTGTCATTTCCTTCTGCTCCTCGTTGGGTTCGACACACTTACTTATCGAAAGGACTACGATAGATCCCCTACACTTGTGGGTCATCAAGACTCTTTTCTGGCACCGTTGCCGGGGAGTGAAGCACCTTTGGTAAGTGGAATTTGGTAAGGAAAAATTTATATAGTGTGCTGAAATTTACTGTCACTTGTTACTATGGAAAGGAATCCTTTGAGGGGCTTGTTCGGGGTATCTTCACCCCGACCAGTAGAGCAAATAGTTGCTTCTCAACCTACTGAACCTACTGACAATGTCTACTTTGAAATTCCTTCGGGTATGATAGAGAAACTGCTGGCTAATCCTTTTACAGGAGATGGAACATTGCATCCCGATTTACAACTAATCTATGTGGATGAAGTTTGTGGATTATTTAAGCTTGCAGGTATGCCCGATGATGTTATCAAGAAGAAGGTCTTCCCTTTATCTTTGAAAGGAGAGGCATTGACATGGTATAGGCTATGTGATGATATGGGATCATGGAACTACAAACGATTGAAATTGGAATTTCCTCAGAAGTTTTATCCTATGCATCTTGTTCAACGTGATCATAATTATATATATAATTTTTGGCCTCGCGAAGGAGAAAGCATCGCTCAAGCTTGGGGGAGGCATAAGTCAATGTTATATTCATGCCCCAATCATGAGCTCTCAAGAGAAATGATTATTCAAAAAAATTATGCTCGGCTTTCTCTCAATAAACGCTCCATGCTCGATACTTCTTGTACTGGCTCTTTTATGATGAAGACTATTGAATTCAAATGGGATTTATTGGAAAGAATTAAACGCAACTCTGAAGATTGGGACCTCGACGAAGGTAAAGAGTCCGGTATAACACCTAAGTTTGATTGTGTTAAATCTTTTATGGATACCGATGCTTTCCGTGAATTTAGCACTAAATATGGACTTGACTCTGAGATAGCAGCTTCTTTCTGTGAATCCTTTTCTACTCATGTTGATCTCCCTAAGGAGAAGTGGTTTAAATATAATCCTCCCATTTAAGTAAAAGTAGTTGCACCTATTAAAGTTGAAGAAAAGACTATCACTTATAATGATCATGTCGTTCCTACTGCTTATATTGAGCAACCACATTCCCCTGTTAGAATAAAGGATCATGCTAAAGCTTCAACTGTGGTCAATAAAAGTAACATTAAGACACCCAAACCCCCTGAGCAAATTAAAGTTGAACCTAGTGTTGCTATGGTTAAAGATCTCTTGGCTGATAATATTGATGGGCATGTTATTTACTTCTGCAATGAAGCTGCTAGAATTGCTAGACCTGATGCTAAAAATAAACATAGACCTGTAGTAGGCATGCCTGTTATTTCTGTTAAGATAGGAGATCATTGTTATCATGGCTTATGTGATATGGGTGCTAGTGCAAGTGCAATACCTCATTCCTTATACAAAGAAATTATGCATGATATTGCACCTGCTGAGATAGAAGAAATTGATGTTACCATTAAGCTTGCCAATAGAGATACTATTTCACCGATTGGGATTGTTAGAGATGTTGAAGTCTTGTGTGGGAAGGTTAAATATCCTGTTGATTTTCTTGTTCTTGGTTCCCCACAAGATAGCTTTTGTCCCATTATATTTGGTAGGCCCTTCTTGAACACTGTTAATTCTAGGATAGACTGCGAAAAGGATGTTGTTACTATTGGTTTGGGTGATATGTCTCATGAGTTTAATTTTGCTAAACTTCGTAGACAACCCCGTGATGAAGCATTGCCTAGTAAAGATGAAATTATTGGTCTTTCTTCTATTGCCGTGCCTCCTAGTGACCCTTTAGAACAATATTTGCTAGACCATGAAAATGATATGTTTATGAATGAAAGAAGGGAAAAAATGAAGTATTCTTTAAACAGGGACCTATTCTGAAACACAACTTGCCTGTTGAAATCCTAGGGGATCCTCCTCCACCCAAGGGTGATCCTGTGTTTGAGCTTAAACCATTACCTGATACTCTTAAACATGCTTATCTTGATGAAAAGAAGATATAACATGTTATTATTAGTGCTAACCTTTCAGAGAAGGAGGAAGAGATATTATTGAAAACTCTGAAGAAGCACCGTGCTGCTATTGGATATACTCTGGATGATCTTAAGGGCATTAGTCCCACTCTATGTCAACACAAAATAAATTTGGAGAAAGACGCCAAACCAGTTATTGATCACCAACGATGGCTAAATCCTAAGATGAAAGAAGTGGTAAGAAAGGAAATACTAAAGCTCCTTGAGGCAGGTATAATCTATCCCGTTGTTGATAGTCAGTGGGTAAGTCATGTCCATTGTGTCCCTAAGAAGGGAGGTATTACTGTTGTTCCTAATTATAAAGATGAATTGATCCCGCAAAGAATTATTACAGGTTATAGGATGGTAATTGATTTCCGCAAATTAAATAAAGCTACTAAAAAGATCATTACCCCTTGCCTTTCATTGATCAAATGCTAGAAAGATTATCCAAACATACACATTTTTGCTTTCTAGAGGGTTACTCTGGTTTCTCTCAAATACCTGTGTCAATTGATGATCAAGAAAAGACCACTTTTACTTGCCCTTTCGGTACCTTTGCTTATAGACGTATGCCTTTTGGTTTATGTAATGCACCTGCTACCTTTCAAAGATGCATGATGGCTATATTCTTTGAATTTTGCGAAAAGATTTGTGAGGTTTTCATGGATGATTTCTCTGTTTATGGATCCTCTTTTGATGATTGCTTGAGCAACCTTGATCGAGTTTTGCAGAGATGTGAAGAAACTAATCTTGTTTTGAATTGGGAGAAATGCCACTTTATGGTTAATGAAGGTATTGTCTTGGGGCATAAAATTTCTGAAAGAGGTATTGAAGTTGATAAAGCTAAAGTTGATGCTATTGAAAAGATGACGTCTCCTAAAGACATCAAAGGTATAAGAAATTTTCTGGGTCATGTCGGTTTTTATAGGAGGTTCATTAAGGACTTCTCAAAAATTTCTCGGCCTCTGACTAATCTATTACAAAAAAGATATTCCTTTTCTCTTTGATGATGATTGTGTAGAAGCATTTGCAATACTTAAGAAAGCTTGGATTTCTGCACCTATTGTCCAGCCACCTGATTGGAATTTACCCTTTGAAATTATGTGTGATGCTAGTGATTATGCTGTAGGTGCTGTCAGCGTTCTGGGAATGGGGTCCCCAGACTTGCCTGCCTGCGGCCCACAGCGTGGCTAAGCTAACAGGTCGTACGACCCATCTTCATCGACAAGGCATCCAAGACCCTCGCGAGGGTCCAAGCCTCGCGAGGCGGATGACGCAAGACCTCCTCTGGAGTGGCCGAGCCAGGCAGGCTCGCGAGGAGCGGAGATATCAAGGCGGGCAAACCTCACGAGGCTCTCGTGACGTGAGCCATGACGAACGACACCAGGCGGGCGCCAACGCGCGCAGCGTCCTTGTTTCCTCTTTGGTGCTAAGGAGGCCAGCGCAGGCAAAGAGTACCGAGGCATCAGGCAAAGGTTGCTATATTGGTGCAACAGACCAAGACCAGAAGGACGGCGAGACGGAGGTCATCGTGGAGCCCAAGGCAGCGTCACCACCAGAGCTTTTCGCAGGTGAAGACCACTTTTGTCAGGATAGCTTGTACTAGCTATCCTCCTTCAAATTTGCCCGCCGTTGTTGGCTCCCTTCCCGCTCGATATTTGGGAAGAGGACCAGGGCCTATATAAGTAGGGCTAGCCACCATAGTAGGGCACCTGATCTTAGCTTGATCCGATCGGATCCAGAGACGCGCACAAGCTCCTACGCACAAAAACACCTCAACCTCAGGAGGCTGTTCTTCCCTTGTACTGTTCATCATCAGCCCAAGAGGCAATCCACCACCACCACACTTGAGTAGGGTATTACACCACAACGGTGGCCCGAACCAGTATAAACCTCGTGTCTTTCTGTGTTGCGAGTTCGTCCGCGAGATCTTAGCGAGCTAGGGCGTAGATCGGTAGGAGGGAAAGACTTCGTGCGCACCCCAGAGTTTGAACCTTAAGGGTTTGCCGGAACCCCACATCCAACATTTGGCGCGCCAGGTAGGGGTGCGCCGTAGCTTCCCTTCCATCAGTTCGTCGCTCCGTCGCTCCGTCGTCTCCATGGCGGACGCTCGCCATGCTCGAGTTGAGCGTCGGGCTACCCTCACCGCCCGCGTCGCTCAGACGGCTCCCGTTGGCAGGCCACCTCGTCGTTCTCCGTCTCCCGTCGCCAACGCTGCCACTGGACCGGCGGGGAACGAGCAGCAGGCATCCTCGCTGCATCCTTCGGTGCGGCAGGACGGCCGCACCGCTACTCCATCACTGACCCCTGCCGGTTCTTCGTCTCACGCGCACCGCGCTCCCATGGAGGCACGGGCCGCGCTCCTCGCGGCGAACGAGCTCCTGCGCTACCGTCCCGTCGACAACCTCTATGAGGAGTGGCTCGACCGCATCGCCAAGCTCGTCCGCAACGGAGGGGGCTCTCCGGTGCCGTCCCACTCTCTGCCTCCCCCTCAACCAGCCGCGGGCGACGGGGCTCACGGCGTGCCTCCGCCACCTCAGCCCCAAGATGGCGCCTTGGCACCAAGGCGCGCGGCTCCGCGGCGTGAACCGCCGCGCGCGAAGAGAGAAGCTGCCAAGAAATCCCGCGGCCGCGAGAAGCTGCACCTGCGCTCCCCGTGCCACCTCGTCAAGACCGCGCACCGCCTGCAGCGGCGCACCGCAGACCTCATCAAGACCAAGCTCCACCTCCGAAGCGGGCCCCGGCAACCATGGCCGGCTGCCGTGCCTTCACCCCCGAGCTACCTAGCGTCGCCTGGCCAGGCAAGTTCAAGCCGGATCTGCCTCCTCGCTATGACGGCACCGCCGACCCTGCGGAGTTCCTGCAGCTCTATGAGCTGAGCATCGAAGCGGCCAACGGTGACGAAAAAGTCATGGCGAACTGGTTTCCCATGGGTCTCAAGGATGGAGCTCGCTCCTGGCTCCTGAACCTGTAGCATGGCTCAATCTCCTCCTGGGACGAGATGCGCGACCGCTTCGTCGCCAACTTCCAGGGCACTCGCGACCGCCCACCGGCCGTGGGTGATCTATGCCGCATCAAGCAACAACCAGGAGAGACCCTCCAGAAGTACATCCAGCGCTTCAACAACACCCGCCTCAAGATCCCCAAGGTCACGGACGAGGCCATCATCTCCGCGTTTTCCGACGGCGTCCGTGACGTCAAGATGAAGGAAGAGCTCGCCATCCACGAGGAGCTCTGCACATCTCAGGAGTTGTTCAACCTGGCGACCAAGTGCGCAAGAGCTGAGGAGGGGCGCCTCTCCCTCCTTGAGCTGCCAGCCGTGGGCACGGAGGAGAAGAAGGCCAAGGCCAAGGACGTGAAGCGCAAGGAGGCAACTGTGCTCGCAGTGGAGCCCGACACCAAGCGGGGCAGAGACCAGCCCGAGTCATCCAAGAATGGCCGACCGTTCTGCGCCTTCCACAACCTGAACACCCACAACACCAGCGACTGTCAAGAGCTCAAGGCCATACG
Source organism: Triticum aestivum (assembly GCF_018294505.1). NCBI lineage: Eukaryota > Viridiplantae > Streptophyta > Magnoliopsida > Poales > Poaceae > Triticum > Triticum aestivum. The sequence continues at coordinate 549,019,327 of NC_057799.1, read as the reverse complement.
GGAAGGACGCTAGGTCGACGCCCCGAGCGCAACGACTGGGGCTACGGCCGCGGAGGAGGACGTGGAGGCGGACGCTGGGACGACCGTGGCCCGCGCCAGGAGTGGCGCGACCGGCCTCGTGAGGACCGATGGCAGGACCAACCTCGCGAGGGTGCCTCGAGCGACCCGCCACGTGAGGATCGCCCCCAAGGCAACACCGGTCTTCCCCCGCTGCCGCCACCAAGAAGGAACGACGATCGCCACCAGGACGAGGGGGCTGGGGGCTTCCAGGAGCCGCGTGCGATCGCCTGCATCTTGGGCGGCGCCCAGGCCCCAGCCTCTCAGCGCATCTTCAAACAGTTCGCTCGCGAGGTGAACGCGGTGCTCCCCAAGCTCGAGGCCACGCACCCGCTCAAGTGGTCCCAATGCGCCATCACTTTCAACTCGGCAGATCAGCTCAAGTGCGCAGCCACCGCTGGCGCCCTCCCTATGTTGTGCTCCCCAGTCATCAGCAATGTGCAGGTCACCAAGACCCTCATCGACGGCGGCGCAGGGCTCAACGTCCTGTCCGTCGACACGTCGACAACCTCCAAGTGCCATATGAACGGCTCCAGCCCACCAAGCCTTTCTCAGGAGTGACCGACGGCTCCACCACACCGATAGGACAGGTCCGCCTGCCTGTCACCTTCGGGGAGCGCAAGAACTACCGCACCGAGCTCATCGACTTCGACGTCGCGCACATCCGCCTGCCGTACAATGCCATCCTCGGGTATCCAGCCCTGGCCAAGTTCATGGCAGTCACTCATCACGGCTACAACGTTCTCAAGATGCCAGGAAGCGGAGGAATCATCACGGTCCCGTGTGAAGAGAGGGATGCGGTGTGCTCCCTCGAGCGCGCCTTTCAAGCCGCAGCAATCGACGACCCCGACAGCACAAATGAAGGCCCTCCGGAGGCCATCCCCAAGAAGAAGCAGCCGCGCCGTGCAGGACCTCAGGAGGATGGCATCGCGGCAGGAGCCCCGTCAGGATCAGCGCCCACTCTAGGGGTGCCTCCCTCCATCGCATAGGAAGGCGCGCCCGGCGCCCTCCTCGGGCAGGGCTCGGGGGCTCTCTTCTGGAGGGCCTCAGACCTTGCCAACCTCACGAGGGAGGCGCTTGGGCACCACTTGGAGGCGTGCTTCGCGGCACGTGACCTTCAGGAGAGCACAGGGCAAGGAGTGCCCACCACTCAGGAGTTCATCACCAAGACCACTCAGGAACTGCAAGACGCAAGGGCCATGCGCGGCAACAGCCGCTCACGAGGCGCAGCTCCGCATCCTGGCGAGGATCCTGGGCTGCGTGTCTGCATCGACGTCCCCGAGCTCAACAAGGCCGCATCTCAGGAGCGCTTCTGGCCATCGCGTGTGGGCCGCTGCGAGGGCCCACCACACAGCTACGTTCGCATGCCCTTCGGGTTGCCGAGCGTGGCGTCAGCCTATCAACGCGACCTGCGGTGTGTCCTGGCGGCTCAGGAGGCCAGGTACCACGCCGTCCTGGAGGAGATGGAGATGGTCTTTAGGGAACCTCCCGAGCCCCCAGAGCCTCCCGAGGCTCAGGGTCCCGGTGGCTCATGAGGAGTCGTTTCTTCAACGCACGCCTTCAGCTGCACCAACTCTACTTCGTCTACAGAACCAGGTGACATCTTCCAAGCTCGTTTAGCTGGGAGCGCCCCTTGGGCTGCATTATTCCCAGGCCACATGGGTCCGTCCCTATGCCATGTATCCCTTTTGCTTACGTCTTTACCTTACCTTGTTGGGGGCGCCCCTCGGGCTGCATCATCCCCAAGCCGCTTGGGCCGGACCCAGTGGCATGTATCTTCCTGCATTTATCCAAGTTGATCTGCTCTCCATGCTTAACCTGCCACCTGCCCGATCATCGCCTCCCCCGGGGCCTCCACACAGGCACAGCGCTGGTGCATGGGTCCGTCCCTATCACATCGACAAACCTGAGCGGTCGAGCTCTGGCTCGCGGCACGCCCCGCGCACGTCACCTCACCAGGCCCTCAGTGCCTTCGCCTCATCTAGAGCAACCAGCGGCATGCTGACAGCTGTAACGGCAAATCGTGTTTCTTCTTGTGCCAGTTCACAGGGATCCTGTGAGAAGGATAGCAGGCAGCACCACGAGTCTCCTTTTCTCTCGTGCAATTCGCTTGCACGTTAAAAGGGGGCTCCATGAGCATCGCGACTCAGGAGCTCTTACTGGCTCTCCAGCCCTCACCCCCTGGCTGTGACACCCAAAAAAATTTATTTGGCTTTTTCAAACTTTTATTTGATTTGAGGGAGGTGATTTAAATTTTTTCTTCTAAAGAACTCTCCCTCTCAAAAAATTTCTTTTATGACAAGTGTTTTGTTTAAATTCACCCAAGACTTGATTTTTGGACTTGGAGGTTTTTCCATCTTATGTTGACTAATCACAAATGTTTTTCATTTGGAAAAAGTTTTTGAAAATCTTTTTAAATAGCCCTATGGCATTTGGAGTGATCTTTTCCCCTCTCAAAAATCACCTCTTGCCATGACCTGAGTGGAAATCCCCTCCCAAAAGCCATCTCCCATCTTTGTGTCAAGATATACTTCAAATCCAGCAAGTTGAACCTCCCCATGATTTTTCTTCCACTTATTTCTTATCAAAAATATTTTCTGCCCTCTACTTTGGCTCTTGGAGATTTACAAAGGGACTACCATTTCTACTTTGAGTTTGGCCTCCAAACAAATTTCCCTGGCTAGTCCTTAGAGCCCTCAACCAAGATCCATGAAGATCCACTGGTCCCCAGTTCAAAAATTTCAAATTGTGCTTGCTGCAAGTTTGGACCATATTTGCCAAATTTGATGAAATTCAATTGTTTTCTCCTCCTAAAAATCTGAGAAAATTCAGGCAGCCTGTGGATGCATTGAGAGGTCACCTCACCAAGCCCCAGCTCCAGAAAAAATTTCTTCATGCCAAATCATTTCGTCGAACACCTGAAGGGCACTGTTACTGTCAATGTTCAGAAATTCAGTGATACAGTTTCAGTGAGCCACTGTCGTTTTCTTCAGAACCCTTTCTCGATCTCACCAGTGGCCGCGGTGGCGCCGTGCGCCCTGTGCTTCCTTCTTATCCCTGCGCCGCACGATCGCCTGGAGGTTTGCGGGCGTCGGCGACGAGCAGGAGGAGGTGCGCCACCCCGTGAGCGACGGCAGCAGCGCCCTTTGCGGCTGCCAGAGAGGCGCGGCGTTGGACGGCGCCGTCCAGCGCCGCCCAAGCCACCAGAGGCCACCGCGTGGCCATGCACTCACCCGTGCACGCTGCAGTCCGTCGTCGTGAACTGGTAGGCGCGGAGCGCGCTCCCTGCCGCCGCCGTGCCCGTACGGCCGTCCCGTCGAGGACCGGCGCATTACACCTAGCCCGGCCGAGGTTTAGCGGGGGAATGGCACCAGTGATCCTCCCTGATGGTGCCTAGCCGCTTAAACCCCTGCCCAACCTCTGCCTCGCCGTAATTGCTCGCCGGAGCTATCCCGTTCACGGCCACCCCCTCGGATCGCCTATAAAAGGAGGCCCCGAGCTCGAACTCGAACCCGCACCACCTCTGCACACCACCAATACCACGCCAAGCCACTGGGAGAGCCCCGAGGGAGTCTTCTTCCCCCCAACTCCGGCCGCCTCGACCCACTTCGGGATCCAGCACGATTCACTCCCGTGCGTGCACCCCCACCCCTCAACTCTTGCCAGTAGCCTCCTAATGCTTCCACTCTTCTGACCCGCGCATCAATTTGAAGCTTGCAGCACCCACCGGAGCATTCCAACATCGCCCGAACCACCGTCCGCCGGAGATAGTGTCGCCGTCGACGTGGTGCTCTCCGACGGCCAAGTCCACCACCCACCGACGCGGAAGAACACCCTAAACCTGTTGGTACCCTCCGATCTCTCTGCCTCGCCGTGGTTCAACGCCGGCGACCACCGCAGCCTTCGGGCGCCGGCGAGCTTCGTTGGGAGTTTTAAACCTGACGGGTGGGACCCCCCGTCAGCCTCTCTTCTTCCCCCCCCCTCGAACCGTTTTCTGGAAGCGCCTTCAGGCAAAATGTGCTTTCTCTTTGGGCTGGCGCATTTCATACCGAACCGTTTCCTGGTTTTTCAAACAAGTCCCTGGTTCTTTTCTGTTTCATCACAGATCAGTCCTTGGACTAAAACCCTTATATCTTTTTAATAAAAGATGCTTTTTGATTGGTTCTTTTTCTTTCAGTCTTATATTTTTGTCTAGTTTTTTATAGTATTTATTTGGAACAATTTTTATGCACGCAACGATTTTCACGTTAGTGTACGGTTTCGTTATACCGTAGGTTCCGGAGGAGGTGACGGAGCCGCGAACTTCGCCGAGCTAGACTCCGACTTCTCCGAACCAGGCAAGCATGTTTGAACCTTTGATATCATAGGTGTTTTGCATGTTTGCTTGAATAGTTGTGCATGGCATATGAGCATCGGTGAGTATTACGTTGCATGCAAGGCAACTATCCGTGTGTTTCGAAGTTACTGTGATCTTTGATGAGAGATGACCTGATCATGTGGTGACATGAAAGGTAGTAAGATGGTATTGTTGTAGCATGCCAGTCTTACGTCATCCGATAAACTCCGACGTTAACATGGACTGAGCCACGTTATCGTTCTTCCCCTTTCATGCTACCACATGTTTTCTGCAAAGAATACGGTTTAGTAAGTTGCTAACCTCTTTCCTTGTACACACCAAATAGAGGGGCCGGGATGAGGGTTCCATGGCCCTGGATTAAAGCCAGTCATCCGGTCAGGGGGCATGGGTGTTTCCGGTTGGGACCGAGAGGGGGGCACCCCTTAGAGCGCGCGGTATAAATTTGATCCCATGCTACGCGAGGTTGTAGCCTCCCCGTCTCAAAGTTTTTCTTGAACGTGGCCGAGGGTGATTCCTGGCATCGGAATGTTGAATGGGTGTGTACTGGTTAGATGTGTTTCTCCTAAAACACCGTAAACGGAACTAGTCCCTTGTGACTACCAAAATCTGTTGGCTGTGGTTAAATAGTACAAACTCTGCAGAGTCAAATCCTTCCGAGTCATCGTGTCCATGGTCAAGGACCATGGCCAGTATATCCTTATCCATGTCAGTCCCTATGTCAGTCTCCGTGGTATAACCCCGGTGAACAAGCTCGAGTGGTAAACCCGGTTAAATTGTTATTCCTGTGGATGGACTAACCTTTTATTTATCTCGTACCTGAAATGATTTAAATCCATGAGCTACTGAAATATTAAGTTATGAAATATAAGCCCTTTATGTGATGTCGCTCAGACGTCCGACTGTGGCACTCTTGTCATTTACTTTCAATATAAGCCCTTTATGTGATGTCGCTCAGACGTCCGACTGTGGCACTCTTGACATTTACTTTCAATATAAGCCCTTTATGTGATGTCGCTCAGACGTCCGACTGTGGCACTCTTGTCATTTACTTTCAATATAAGCCCTTTATGTGATGTCGCTCAGACGTCCGACTGTGGCACTCTTGTCATTTACTTTTGATATAAGCCCTTTATGTGATGTCGCTCAGACGTCCGACTGTGGCACGCTCGTTATTTACTTTTGATATAAGCCCTTTACATGATGTCGCTCAGACGTCCGACTGTGGCACGCACTGTCATTTATTTTCCATTATAAGCCCTTTATGAGGTGTCGCCTTGACGCCCGACTGCGGCATTGTTATTTCATTTGTATCCTTTCGAGGAGTCATTCAGACACTCGATTGGCCTTCAGCACTACTTTGGAATTTCGGGAGGACTACCGCCCGACTTCCCTTTTATTTCCCATGCATTGCTATCTCATTGTTTGAGTGCGCTCTATTAATCTGTTCATATGCATCATGTTTACATTTGTTATATCTTATGTCCGAACTGTCTTGCGAGTACTTTCATAGTACTCACCTGGCTTGTTGATTTGGCCAGATGTTGACGAAGGCGATCTCATGGATGAAGAGTTTGATAGTGAGTTCGACGCCTAGAGGAGTCCCAGTCAGTCCCGTGCGATCCTGGATATTGGTCACTTGTTTCATATACGCTTCCGCCACCCACAATAAGAATCCTTGAGCCTCACTCCGATGTTCGAAGAGTTGTTAGATTCAGGAGTCATGTCACCCACTTCACTGTGATATACCCACCACCGCTTTTATTGTGAGTCAGTAGTTATGCCACCCTATCCGCCTTTATGTGTAATATCGGCGTGCTTGTAATAAATTGTTGAGCAGTCTCTGCTCAACCTTGTATTATTTTTAGTACTCCTGGTTTTTTTCTGTGATCAAGAAATTGTCTACCAGTGAGAAGGATTCTTCTCTACTGGTCCGTAAAAGGGATCGGTTTCTCAATAAATATTATTATTGGAAAACCGGTCGTGACACTGGCCTTGACCACGGCATCGTGACCTGGCATAGCGGCGGCTGAGCTCGCTCGAGGGCCGGGACCTGAGGACGTAGAGCACTAAGGAGAGCATGAGGGAAGGGAAACTCGTATGGGCCGGTCTAGCTATGCCGCACAAGTAGGCGCGCAGCTCTGGCGCAACGTCAGGACTCACCACGAAATCAACAAGATAAGTCCCGCACTCGGATCGGCTAAATGTTTGGGCCTAATGGTCGCTCACACCTTGCTGCAACCCCGTTGCGGCCACGTCGACTCCCTTTCTCGCCTTACCATGGCTGCTTGAGCGCTAAGGGGGACCTCCTGAGCATCACACCTCAGGGGATCTTACTGGACCTCGGGCCGCACACCTCCTGGCCTTGACCACGGCACACGACCTGGCATACCAGCGACGGCTGTAGCCTGCCTGGGGACCAGGACCTGTCAGCACAGAGCAACAAGCTATCGCCAGGAAAGAAAGGGGGACCGAGCCTTAACGGGACATGCACTCACCAAGTTTTCATAACAAGGAAGATAAGCACAAAAGACATTGCAGATCCTTACATGCCCCCACAGGGTGATTCATGGTTCTTCGCAGGAAACAAAAGCTGATACTAAGGGGAATCCTATCTACATCCTTCCGTGGCGGACGCCATCATCAACAGTGGGCCACGGGAGGCCGGCGCCAACCCCATCCAGATCAGCGGCGGCAACGGCCAGACGCCGCAGCTCTGCTCCAGGTGCGGCGAGAGCTCGGGGGCACGTAGCTGTCGTCGCTCGTCTCCGGAGTCCCATAAAGCTCAGGAGAGCTGCTGGACTCCCAAGGGCTGCTGCTGCTGGAGTAGCCGCGAGCGGAGCACGCGCCAGTTTGGCACTCCTCTCCGGAGCAGCACTCCAGGCGGCGGCCCTCGGCGTCGAAGACCTTGAAGAAGAGCGTGGAAGCGCTGTCGTACTCGAAGTGGATCGCGAGGGCGCCCCTCGCGTGGCAGACCCATGCGATCTCCCCCCAGCCGCGGGTCATGAAGATCTTGCCGACGGGAACCGCTTCGATCTCCGCTCCGGTCGCCGGAGCGCTGCAGTCGGCGTGCTACAACCAGAGCTCGAGAGGCCCCCTCGGTGGCATCACGTCGGAGAAGAACCGCGGGAAGCGGATCCAGGAGCTTGGAGGCATTGGCGCCCACAGCACCAACTCGCGCCAGGTGTCCGCGGCATGGATCCCAGGGGCGACAGCACGCGTCGCCGTGGCGCGGCGACCCCGGGCACGGCATGGGCGGCGCTGCTCGTCACTCAGTCCTCCCGAGCCCTCGGCTCGGGCGTACAAGGGTAGCGGGTACCCCGGAGGAGGCCGCTCGCACCAGGGCCTCGACACCACCTACATCGCCGCTTCATCACGGCGATGATCGACCTCTTCTTCGGCGGAAGTGGCCCCGGATCATCACCGGGAGCCTTTCCTTTCTCTTCGGCAGAAAACCTTCTGATAGGCGCCATTGTTGTCAGCAGTGGAGCGGGGAGGAAGAAGCAAGCAAGCGAGGAAGAGATGGGCGACGGGGGCTCCACCCCCTCCCCATTTATAGCAAGAGAAGGCCAACTGGCGTCTCCCATGATCGCAGGTAATGATGGTTTTCCTTGCATGTCACAGGGACTTGTCAAGTCATGCAGTTGCCGAGGCGACATGGGGAAGCGGAGACGCCCACGTCCAATCAACCGCCACGCGTCAACCGAGGCCACAGGCTTTTGGGGCCCGCGGTGCTCCGAACTTGACCCTTGGCTTCGCCGCAAAGCCAAGCCCGAGCGCACCTTGGGCCTGGGGGCTACTGTCGGTGTTCTGGGAACGGGGGTCCCCAGACTTGCCTGCCTGCAGCCCACAGCGTGGCTAAGCTAGCAGGTCGTACTGCCCATCTTCATCAACAAGGCATCCAAGACCCTCGCGAGGGTCCAAGCCTCGCGAAGCGGACGACGAAAGACCTCCTCTGGAGTGGCCTAGCCAGGCAGGCTCACGAGGAGCGGAGATATCAAGGCGGGGTAAACCTCACAAGGCTCTCGTGACGTGAGCCATGACGAACGGCACCAGGCGGGTGCCAGCGCGTGCAGCATCCTTATTTCCTCTTTGGTGCTAAGGAGGCCAGCTCGATTGTCGCCCGCCATGGATCTGTTCATCCTATGCAATTCGCTTGCACGTTAAAAGGGGGGCTCCTGAGCATCGCGACTCAGGAGCTCTTACTGGCTCTCCAGCCCTCACCCCCTGGCCTTGACCACGGCATCGCGACCTGGCATACCAACGGCGGCTGAGCTCGCTCGAGGGCCGGGACCTGAGGACGTAGAGTGCTTGCATCTAACCGCCTTGCAGGGACATACGATCACCAAGACTCAAGACCAGGCGCACCCCGCCTTGAGGTAGGGCCTCGTGAGTCCCGCACTGGCTCACGAGTGCCCAGATACACCTCGCAGCCATGTCGTGCAAGCCACGTGTCAGGGCGGGGCTGTACACCCCCCGGGGGCTCCTCCCGGAGGGGGGCCTCCATCCCATGCCCAAGTGGAAGCACCATGATCCGCGCTAGCTGTCGACACTGCCGAGGAGCGGCTATGCCCGTGCACAAGCGGAAGCACTATGCTCTGCGCTGGTGATAAACAACTGAGGGTGGCCCCACGGTCGTACCAACCTCAGGGAGCCCAGAGCTCAGCGCCCAGCCTCACCACGACGCCTTCCCTTGGGAGAGTCGCATGAGGGGGTTGGGCACGGGGCCTGCGCTCGGGTCACGCCCAAGCGCACGCCACCCAACCAGGTCCCCCAGACCTGGGCGTCGCGCGCCCCTCCCGAGGCCTCGGCGAGGGCAGGTATGGAAATTGTTTGCACGTCAAGGGGGACTCCTGAGCATCGCGACTCAGGAGCCTAACTGGTCACGTAGCCCCTCACTCCTTGGTCTGTCCTGGTCTCCTGTCGGCCCAATGGAGGTTGAGGTATGCGCGGGGCCGGGCTCTGCCGACGTAGAACATTAATCAATCCTCACGAACTCTCCCTATATGTTGTTTGAGCGTCAAGGGGGACTCCTGAGCATCGCGACTCAGGAGCCTAACTGGTCACGTAGCCCCTCACTCCTTGGACCGTCTTGGTCTCCGGTCGGCCCAATGGCGGTTGAGGTATGCGCGGGGCCGGGCTCTGTCGACGCAGAACAAAGCAAATAGGAAGGAAAACACAAAATCTCGAAGCAAATATTACAAGCATATTGTTCTCATAATACCAAATGAAAAGTTTAAACGCCTCCACGAGGCCTGATATATGTTGCAGGAACGAAACGGGAAGAATTGCCGCAAGTCACCCTGGATATCGCCATCGCCTGCGGAAGGTGCTCCCCCGTGGGCAACGATGTTCTCACCTTCACCACCAGCCACAGGATCCACGGCATCGCCAGACAGAGGATCGGAGACGAAGCCGCAGAACTTCCCCAGCAAGGCCTCCACTTGACCTTGTACAGCTGCGGCGGCGGCTTCGCAGTGATCTTCAGCCACAGGTTCCAGCAGCTCGTCAAGGCGAGCGTTGGGGTCGCGGAGGTGCAGATGGCTGAAGATGTGAGTCAGTGCGGCTAAAGACAAGACGCGAGCTTCTGCCTCCGCCATGGGACCAAGGCCATCAACGACCTCCTCAAGCGCCTTCACCACGAGAAGAAGCAGCTGGGCGGGGCCGTCCTCGTCGGTGTCCAGAGGCTTCTCCAGGCCGTGCTCATAAAGCGTCTTCAGCGCCTTGTGAGATCTCTTCTCGAGATCGGCAAAGGCCACGCGGTCTTCGGCCAGGACTCACGCCTTCGCGTCAAGATCGGCCTCCCTCGTCCCCATCTTCCGCTCCAACTCTTCCAACCGGTTGCGCTCAGCGGCCTGCTTCTTCCCCAGCTCCGCCAGCTCAGCATCACGGTTCTTGACGGCTTCCTCCCGGGCCTTCATCTCCACCTCCTTTGCTTGGCGGCAGTGTACCACTTCGGCGTGCTTGTCGCGCAGGCTCTGCAACTCGCCCTCCAGCACTTGGCAGCAGTCACGGGCGGCCTTGGCGTCTTTCAGCGCCGTCTCATGATCGGCTGCAGCGCTGGCGGCTCCTTGCTTCTCCTTCCCAGAAGCCGCAGCAGCCTGGCCCAGCGCCGCGCGAACCGCCAGGTCGGAGTGAAGCCAGCCAGAGGCCAACTCCAGACGCCCGGCCACCAGGCATGGGTCCGCGCTCGGGAGATCCGCCTGCAGCTGGGTCATCTCCGAAAGGGCACGCTCCAAGACAGCAGTAGGAGCAGAAGAACCAGGAAGTGGAGGTGCAGCGGTAGGAGGAAGTGACATCGCCACCAGGGCTTGGGAGACCGCGGGCCCCGGAGCAGCTGGGACCTCGTCAGCCGCGCCAAGCGCCGGCACCTCCGGAGCCGGCGGGGCCATGGGGGCTGATTCCACGCAACGATGTTCCCCTTGGCCTCGCGAGGATGACCGGGCTGGGGAGATGCGGGCGCTGCTGCCTCCTTTCTCTGCGGAGGGGGGCACGGCCGCCGTATCCTCTTCTTCGCCGAAGATGTCGGCCTGATCAACCAAGGGCGAGCGTCAGGAAATAACAAGTACCAGCAGGGATAAAGCGAAGCTCGAGGCACCTACCGGTCCACCGCGAAGTACTCCACCTTTCGCTTGGGAAGCTTGAAGCCTGATAGCATCGGGACCTGAGGGGCAGGCGTTCAGGCTCCGGCGGCGCCGGGCGGTGCAGAGGCAGAACCGGATCCAACCCCAGGAGGTGTTAGGGTGGAGGCGGCACCACGGGCCACCAGCGACGACCTACCCTTCGTCGGGATGAGGGGTTGCTCCCTCTCCCCTTGGTAGGCGTCGGCCTCGGCATCATCAGGAAGGGCGCGGAGAATCTCGGCCTTGCTCAGAGGGGAAGTCTCCCCCACCTCTTCCAGGGTCTTCTCCGAGTCCACCTCCTCTTCCCCCTCTCCGCGGGACTCATCAGAAGACACCTCCACCGGTTTCTGCGCCGAAGGAGCTCCCGGAAGCGCCGGCAGCACCAGCCCGCGCGCATCAAAAGTCGGCCTGGAGGCGACGAATTCCTCCCGGTCCCTGCGTTGGAACAGGGGAACGAAGGCGCTAGGCGGGTACTCCTGGTTGTCCCCGACTATGAGGCGCAGGACGGCGTCCAATTCATCACCAGGCAGGTCCCCTGGCCTCAAGCGGGTCTTGTTCTCCTCTTCTTCAAGCTCCTAGAGGGGGCGGGCGGGCGCCTGGAGTGGGGCAACCCGCAGCATCAAGAACTCCCTCAGGAGCATCGCCCCCGTTATCTTGGTCGCCCTCGCGTTGCCCGGCTTCAGGTCGGTCATCATCTGCCCCAACACTGACGATGCCCGCTCGTCGACAAGCTCCGCCTTGGGCCACCCCTTTCCCTGCCGGGGAGCCTCCGTCGGCAACGCCAGGCGCGGATCGGCACGCTGGGCATCCATCACGACCCATTTGGATCGGATGTTGTCGGCCCTCTTCCCGGTGCTCGAGATCGAGTTGGCCTTGCCGCATGCGACGAAGTTAGCGCATCCGGAGATGTGACCCTCGCTGACACGAAGGAAGAAGAAATGGCGCAGGAGCGCCATGGACGGCATCACGCCCAGGTACGCCTCACAGTAGTAGGCGAAGATGGACAGGAGGAGGACAGAGTTGGGATGGAGATGCAACGCCTGCAGACCGTAGTGGTCGAGGACTTCATAAAAGAAATCAGAGAAGGGAGGAACCAACCCGACGGTGACACCGCTCGAGAAGAAGGGGAAGAAGGTGCTTCCCTCGGGCTCCGGCACGTCGGAGGCAAGCCGGAGCTCGGTCACCCCCCCACTCATTGCTCTCGCCCGCCGTCAGCAGGCGCACGGAGGCGAGGCTTTTCTCCGTGACGGTGGGCGCCTCAAGGGCTGGCTCATACCAAGCCGGTGCTGAGGAAGTCTTCACTTTGCGCGGCGCCATGGATTGCGGGTGCAGGATGAGATTGGAGCGGATCTGGAGGTAGTGGTGGCTAGGAGCAAGAAAGGGGATCTGGAGCGAGGCAAGGAAGAAGCAATGAAGGCAAGTGCTGCCTACGCCAGCCTTTTGTCAGGTCAAGCAGTTGCCGAGGAAGCGTGGGGAAGCGGAGACGCCCACGTCCAATCAACCGCCATGCGTCAACCGAGGCCGCGGGCTTTTGGGGCCCGCGGTGCTCCGAACTTGACCCTGGTCTTCGCCGCGAAGCCAAGCCCGAGCTCACCTTGGGCCCGAGGGCTACTGTCGGCGTTCTGGGAACGGGGGTCCCCAGACTTGCCTGCCTGCGGCCCACAGCATGGCTAAGCTAGCAGGCCGTACGGCCCATCTTCATCGACAAGGCATCCAAGACCCTCGCGAGGGTCCAAGCCTCGCGAGGCGGACGACGCAAGACCTCCTCTGGAGTGACCGAGCTAGGCAGGCTCGCGAGGAGCGGAGATATCAAGGCGGGGCAAACCTCACGAGGCTCTCGTGACGTGAGCCATGACGAACGGCACCAGGCGGGCGCCAGCGCGCGCAGCGTCCTTGTTTCCTCTTTGGTGCTAAGGAGGACAGCGCAGGCGAATAGTACCGAGGCATCAGGCAAAGGTTGCTATATTGGTGTAACGAGACCAAGACCAGAAAGACGGCGAGACGGAGGTCATCGTGGAGCCCAAGGCAGCGTCACCACCAGAGCTTTTCGCAGGCGAAGACCGCTTTTGTTAGGATAGCTTGTACTAGTTGTCCCCCTTCAAATTTGCCCGCCGTTGTTGGCTCCCTTCCCGCTCGATATTTGGGAAGAGGACCAGGGCCTATATAAGCAGGGCTAGCCACCATAGTAGGGCACATGATCTTAGCTTGATCCGATCGGATCCAGAGATGCGCACAAGCTCGTACACACAAGAACACCTCAACCTCAGGAGGCTGTTCTTCCCTTGTACTATTCATCATCAGCCCAAGAGGCAGTCCACCACCACCACACTAGAGTAGGGTATTACACCACAACGGTGGCCCGAACCAGTATAAACCTCGTGTCTTTCTGTGTTGCGAGTTCGTCGAGTTCGTCCGCGAGATCTTAGCAAGCTAGGGCGTAGATTGGTAGGAGGGAAAGACTTCGTGCGCACCCCAGAGTTCGAACCTTAAGGGTTTGCCGGAACCCCACATCCGACAGGTGCTGTCCTAGGGCGAAGAGTTGATAAGAAATTAAATGTTATTCAATATGCAAGTAAAACTCTAGACAATGCCCAGAGAAATTATGCTACTACTGCAAAAGAAATTTTAGCAGTTGTTTTTGCTTGTGATAAGTTCAGACCTTATATTGTTGATTCTAAAGTAACTATTCACACTGATCATGTTGCTATTAAATACCTTATGGAAAAGAAGGATGCTAAACCTAGACTTATTAGATGGGTTCTCTTGCTACAAGAATTTGATTTACATATTATTGATAGAAAGGGAGCTGAGAACCCCGTTGCAGACAACTTGTCTAGGTTAGAGAATGTTCTTGATAACCCACTACCTATTGATGATAGCTTTCCTTATGAACAATTAGCTATCATAAATGCTTCTCGTACTGCTCCATGGTATGCTGATTATGCTAATTACATTGCTGCTAAATTTATACCACCTAGTTTCACATACCAGCAAAAGAAAAGGTTTTTCTATGATTTGAGACATTACTTTTGGGATGGCCCACACCTTTATAAAGAAGGAGTAGATGGTGTTATTAGACGTTGTATACCTGAACATGAACAGGAACATATCCTATGCAAGTGTCACTCCGAAGCTTATGGAGGACACCACGCTGGAGATAGAACTGCACATAAGGTATTGCAATCCGGTTTTTATTGGCCTACTCTCTTCAAGGATGCCCGCAAGTTTGTCTTATCTTGTGATGAATGTCAAAGAATTGGTAATATTAGTAGACGTCAAGAAATGCCTATGAATTATTCACTCGTAATTGAACCATTTGATGTTTGGGGCTTTGATTATATGGGACCTTTTCCTTCCTCTAATGGGTATACACATATTTTAGTTGATGTTGATTACGTTACTAAGTGGGTAGAAGCTATTCCAACTAGTAGTGCTGATCATAATACCTCTATTAAGATGCTTAAAGAAGTTATTTTTCTGAGGTTTGGAGTCCCTAGATATCTAATGACTGATGGTGGTTCACATTTTATTCATGGTGTTTTTCGTAAAATGCTTGCTAAATATGATGTTAATCATAGAATTGCATCCCCTTATCATCCGTAGTCTAGTGGTCAAGTAGAATTGAGCAATAGAGAGCTCAAATTAATTTTTCAAAAGAATGTTAATAGATCTAGAAAGAATTGGTCCAAGAAACTTGATGATGCATTAGGGGCCTATAGAACTGCATATAAAAATCCTATGGGTATGTCTCCGTATAAAATGGTTTATGGAAAAGCATGTCACTTACCTCTCGAATTAGAACATAAGGCATATTGGGCTATTAAAGAGCTCAACTATGATTTCAAACTTGCCAGTGAAAAGAGGCTATTTGACATTAGCTCACTTGATGAATGGAGAACCTAGGCCTATGAGAATGCCAAACTATTTAAAGAAAAAGTTAAAAGATGGCATGACAAAAGGATACAAAAGTGTGAGTTTAATGTAGGTGATTATGTGTTGCTATACAACTCTCGTTTAAGATTTTTTGCAGGAAAACTTCTCTCTAAATGGGAAGGTCCTTGCGTTATCCAGGAGGTCTATCGTTCCAGTGCCATAAAAATCAACAACTTCGAAGGCACAAATCCGAAGGTGGTGAACGGTCAAAGAATCAAACATTATATCTCAGGTAATCCTATAAATGTTGAAACTAATGTTATTGAAAACGTAACCCCGGAGGAATACATAAGAGACACTTTCCAGAATGTTTCAGACTCCGAAAAGGAATAGGTATGTGGTACGGTAAGTAAACCGACTCCAAAACAGTTCTAATGGCAATTTTTCTCCGTTTTGGAGTATTTAAGAAAATAGGAAAATAAGAAGTAGTCCGGGAAGGACACGAGGCGTCCACAAGGGTGGAGGGCGCGCCCCCCTTCCTCGTGGGCACCTCGTGCGCTCTCCGGACTCCATTTTCTTGCACGATACTTCTTTTGGTCGGTAAAAATTCATTATATAGTCTCCCGAAGGTTTTGACCAATGTATCACGCAAATATCCTCTGTTTTTGTTTCAGGCTGTTTTCTGCCAGAGTTCTCAAGGCCAGGCATCATGTCGTCCCCCTCCTCCAACAATGAGGGCAACGATGCTTGGCTAATGAAGATAGAGCTGAAAAGAGAAGAACCCGTGGAGATCAGCAAGGATGAAGGAATCAAGAAGGCCAAGGAGGATCAAGCACCGGCAGCAGAAGAAGAAGACATACTTCCACCTCTCTTTACCCCAACCGAGATTGAAGCTTTCAAGATGATTGAGTTAGCTCGTATACAAAATAAGTATCTCACACGTGAAAATATTTTGTTGAAGGATCATATCATCGCACTCAAAGGCATAATCCGCAAATTGGAGGATCTCCTACGCTCGATGTGTGACTACCCATCATCATCACCACCTTCATCACCTCTGAAGAAAGAGATATAATCACATGGGTATGGGCACTCCCCTTGGCAACTGCCAAGCTTGGGGGAGGTGCCCTGGTATCGTATCACCATCACATCTCTATCTTTACCGTTTTTCTTAGTTCGATCCTTTTAGTAATATCTTGATCTAGTAGAATAAAGTTTTAGTATGATCTAGTTTTGAGTTTTGCTTTATGATCCCCCTATGTAATCGAGTCCGTGAGCTATATATAATAAAGATTAGTGTTGAGTCAAGGGCTTGATTATCTTGCTATGATCTTGAGGGAATAAAAGAAAAAGAAAGAATAAAAAGAAATAAAAGAGATCATATTGATCTTATGGAGAGTAATGACTTCACATATAGAGAGTATGATGAATAAAAGTTGTTGAGAGTTGACAAACCCAGTTTCGGTCAACGTTGCAGTTAATAGGAAGTAATAAAGAAAGAGAGGTTTTCACATATAAATACACTATCTTGGACATCTTTTATGATTGTGAGCACTCATTAAAATATGACATGTTAAAGAGTTGACGTTGGACAAGGAAGACAACGTAATGGGTTATGTTTTCTTATATCCGAAATAAAGTATATTGTCATGGATCATCCAACATGTTGAGCTTGCCTTTCCCTCTCATGCTAGCCAAATTCTTTGCACCAAGTAGAGATACTACTTGTGCTTTCGAATACCCTCAAAACCAGTTTTTCCATGAGTGTCCACCATATCTACTTATGGATCGAGTAAGATCCTTCAAGTAAGTTGTCATCGTTGCAAGCAATAAAAATTGCTCTCTAAATATGGATGATTTATTAGTGTGGAGAAAATAAGCTTTATACGATCTTGTGATGTGGAAGAAATAAAAGCGACGGACTGCATAATAAAGGTCCATATCACAAGTGGCAATATAAAGTGACGTTCTTTTGCATTAAGATTTCGTGCATCCAACCATGAAAGCGCATGACAACCTCTGCTTCCCTCTGCGAAGGGCCTATCTTTTACTTTTACCTTCTACCCTTATGCAAAAGTCATGGTGATTTTCACCTTTCCTTTTTACATTTTATCCTTTGGCAAGCACATTGTGTTGGAAAGATCTTGATATATATATCCAATTGGATGTAAGTTAGCATGAATTACTATTGTTGACATTACCCTCGAGGTAAAAGGTTGGGACGCGAAACTATAAGCCCCTATCTTTCTCTGTGTCCGATTAAAACTCCATACCCATAAGTATTGGCGTGAGTGTTAGCAATTGTGAAAGACTAAATGATAGTTGAGTATGTGGACTTGCAGAAAAGCTCTTACATATACTCTTTTCGATGTTATAATAAATTGCAATTGCTTCAATGACTGAGATTACAGTTTGTTGGTTCTCAATGAAGTTTCTGATTAATACTTGACGTTGTGAATAGATTATTACTAGAGCATAAGAAATAATATGACAATATCCATATATGTTGCTGTTATAAGAATGATCATGATGCCCTCATGTCCGTATTTTATTTTATCGACACCTCTATCTCTGAACATGTGGACATATTTATCGTTATCGGCTTCCGCTTGAGGACAAGCGAGGTCTAAGCTTGGGGGAGTTGATACGTCCATTTTGCATCATGCTTTTATGTCGATATTTATTGCATTGTGGGCTGTTATTACACATTATCTCATAATAATTATGCCTATTCTCTCTTATTTTGCAAGGTTTACATGAAGAGGGAGAATGCCGGCAGCTGGAATTCTGGGCTGGAAAAGGAGCAAATATTAGAGACCTATTCTACACAACTCCAAAAGTCCTGAAACTTCACGGAAGTCATTTTTGGAATTTATAAAAAATACTGAGCGAAGAAAATACCAGAGGGGGCCCACACCCTGGCCACGAGGGTGGGGGGCGCGCCCTACCCCGCTGGGCGCGCCCCTGCCTCGTGGGCCCCCTGGCGGGCCTCCGGTGCCCATCTTCTGCTATATGAAGTCTTTCGTCCGAGAAAAAATCATAAGCAAGCTTTCGGGAAGAAACTCCGCCGCCACGAGGCGGAACCAATCTAGGGCTCCGGCAGAGCTGTTCTGCCGGTGAAACTTCCTTCTGGGAGGGGGAAATCATCGCCATTGTCGTCACCAACGATCCTCTCATCGGGAGGGGGGTCAATCTCCATCAACATCTTCACCAGCACCATCTCCTCTCAAACCCTAGTTCATCTCTTGTATCCAATCTTTGTCCCAAAGCCTCAGATTGGTACGTGTGGGTTGCTAGTAGTGTTGATTACTCCTTGTAGTTGATGCTAGTTGGTTTATTTGGTGGAAGATCATATGTTCAGATCCATTATGCATATTAATACCCCTCTGATTATGAACATGAATATGATTTGTGAGTAGTTACGTTTGTTCCTGAGGACATGGGAGAAGTCTTGCTATAAGTAGTCATGTGAGTTTGCTATTCGTTCGATATTCTGATGAGATGTATGTTGTCTCTCCTCTAGTGGTGTTATGTGAACGTCGACTACATGACACTTCACCATTGTTTGGGCCTAGAGGAAGGCATTGGGAAGGAATAAGTAGATGATGGGTTGCTAGAGTGACAGAAGCTTACACCCTAGTTTATGCGTTGCTTCGTAAGGGGCTGATTTGGATCCATATGTTTCATCCTATGGTTAGGTTTACCTTAATACTTCTTTTGTAGTTGCGGATGCTTGCAATAGGAGTTAATCATAAGCGGGATGCTTGTCCAAGTAAGGACAGCACCCAAGCACCGGTCCACCCACATATCAAATTATCAAAGTACCGAACGCGAATCATATGAGCGTGATGAAAACTAGCTTGACGATAATTCCCATGTGTCCTCGGGAGCGTTTTCCTTCATATAAGAATTTGTCCAGGCTTGTCCTTTGCTACAAAAAGGATTGGGCCACCTTGTTGCACTTTGTTTACACTTGTTACTTGTTACTCGTTACAAATTACCTTGTCACAAAACTATCTGTTACCGATAATTTCAGTGCTTGCAGAGAATACCTTACTGAAAACCGCTTGTCATTTCCTTCTGCTCCTTGTTGGGTTCGACACTCTTGCTTATCGAAAGGACTATGACAGATCCCCTACACTTGTGGGTCATCAATGACCATAGAAGGTTTTATTCATGTAAACAGAACAACAATTATTCTTTGACTTAAATGAATAACCGTATTGCAATAAACATGATCTAATCATATTCATGCTCAACGCAAACACCAAATAACATTTATTTTAGGTTCAACACTAATCCCGAAGGTAAAAGGAGTGTGCGATGGTGATCTTATCAACCTTGGAATCATTTCCAATACACATCGTCACCTCGTCCTTAACTAGTCTCTGTTTTATCTTGCAACTCATGTTTTTGTGTTACTACTCCTTAGCAACTGAACCAGTATCAAATACCGAGGGGTTGCTATAAACACTAGTAAAGTACACATCAATAACATGTATATCAAATATAGCTTTGTTCACTTTGCCATCCTTCTTATCCACCAAGTATCTAGGGCAGTTCCACTTCCAGTGACCATATCCTTTGAAGTAGAAGCACTCAGTTTCAGGCTTGGGTCTAGCTTTGGGTTTCTTCATGGGAGTGGCAACTTGCTTGCCATTCTTCTTGAAGTTCCCTTTATTTTCCTTTGCCCTTTTACTTGAAACTAGTGGTCTTGTCAACCATCAACACTTGATGCTTTTTCTTGATTTCTACCTTCGCCGATTTCAGCATCGCGAAGAGCTCGGGAATCGTTTTCGTCATCCCTTGCATATTATAGTTCATCACGAAGTTCTGGCAGCTTGGTGATAGTGACTAGAGAACACTATCAATCACTATATTATCTGGAAGATTAACTCCCACTTGATTCAAGCGATTGTAGTACCCAGACAATCTGAGCACATGCTCACTGGTTGAGCTATTCTCCTCCATCTTGTAGGCAAAGTACTGTCTTAGGTCTCATACCTCTCGACACTGGCATGAGTCTGAAATACTAATTTCAACTCTTGGAACATCTTATATGCTCCATGGCGTTCAAAACATTTTTGAAGTCCCGATTTCAAGTCGTAAAGCATGGTGCACTAAACTATCAAGAGTCATCATATTGAGCTTGCCAAACGTTCATAACGTCTGCATATACTCCTGCAATAGGTCTGTCACCTAGCGGTGCATCATGGACATAATTCTTCTGTGCAGCAATGAGAAAAATCCTCAGATCACGGACCAAATCCGCATCATTGCTACTATCATATTTCAACTTATATTTCTCTAGGAACATATAAAAAAATAAACGGGGAGCTACATCGCGAGCTATTGATCTACAACATAGATATGCTAATACTACCAGGACTAAGTTCATGATAAATTAAAGTTCAATTAACCATATTACTTAAGAACTCCCACTTAGATAGACATCCCACTAATCATCTAAGTGATCATGTGAACCAAATCAACTAAACCATGTCCGATCATCACGTGAGATGGAGTAGTTTTCAATGGTGAACATCACTATGTTGATCATATCTACTATATGATTCACGCTCGACCTTTCGGTCTCAGTGTTCCGAGGCCATATCTGCATATGCTAGGCTCGTCAAGTTTAACCCGAGTATTCTGCGTGTGCAAAACTGGCTTGCACCCGTTGTATGTGAACGTAGAGCTTATCACACCCGATCATCACATGGTGTCTCGGCACGACGAACTGTAGCAACGGTGCATACTCAGGGAGAACACTTATACCTTGAAATTTAGTGAGAGATCATCTTATAATGCTACCGCCGAACTAAGCAAAATAAGATGCATAAAGGATAAACATCACATGCAACAAAAATATGTGACATGATATGGCCATCATCATCTTGTGCTCATGATATCCATCACCGAAGCATCAACATGATCTCCATCGTCACCGACGCGACACCTTGGTCTCCATCGTAGCATCGTTGTCGTCTCGCCAACTATTGTTTGTACGACTATCGCTACCGCTTAGTGATAAAGTAAAAACAATTACATGGCGATTGCATTACATACAATAAAGCGACAACCATATGGCTCCTGCCAGTTGCCGATAACTCTGTTACAAAACATGATCATCTCATACACCAATTTATATATCATCACTCTTGACCATATCACATCACAACATGCCCTGCAAAAACAAGTTAGATGTCCTCTACTTTGTTGTTGCAAGTTTTACATGGCTGCTGCGAGCCTAGCAAGAACCGTTCTTACCTACACATCAAAACCACAACGATTTTTCGTCAAGTGTGCTATTTTAACCTTCAACTAAAGCTGGAGAAACAGAAACCCACTAGCCACCTGTGTGCGAAGCACATCGGTAGAACCAGTCTCATGAACGCGGTCATGTAATGTCGGTTTGGGCCGCTTCATCCAACAATACCGCCGAATCAAAGTATGACATGCTGGTAAGCAGTATGACTATTATCGCCCACAACTCTTTGTGTTCTACTCGTGCATATAACATCTACGCATAGACCTGGCTCGGATGCCACTGTTGGGGAACGCAGTATTTCAAAAAAATTCCTATGATCATGCAAGATCTATCTAGGTGATGCATAGCAACGAGCGGGGAGAGTGTGTCCACGTACCCTCATAGACCGAAAGCGGAAGCGTTAAGTAACGCGGTTGATGTAGTCAAACGTCTTCGCGATCCAACAGATCAAGTACCGAACGCACGGCACCTCCGCGATCTGCACACGTTCAGCTCGGTGACGCCCCTCGAACTCTAGATCCAGCTGAGGCCGAGGGAGAGTTTCGTCAGCACGACAGCGTGGTGACGGTGATGATGAAGTTACCGGCGCAGGGCTTCGCCTAAGCACTACGACAATATGACCGAGGTGTGTAACTATGGAGGAGGGCACCGCACAAGGCTAAAAGATCAACTTGTGTATCTATGGGGTGCCCCCCTGCCCCCGTATATAAAGGAGCAAGGGGGAGGCTGGCCGACCCTCATAGGGCGCGCCTAGGGGGGGAATCCTACTCCTACTAGGAGTAGGTTCCCCCCTTTCCTAGTCCAACTAGGAGAAGAAGGAAGGAGGGGGCGCCGCCCCTCCCCCTAGTCCAATTCGGACTAGGCCCATGGGGGGCGCGCGGCCAGCCCTTGGCTGCTCCTCGCTCTCTCCCCCCCTAGGCCCGATAAGGCCCATTACTTCTCCGGTGGTTCCGATAACCCTTCCGGCACTCCGATATTTAGCCAGTGACCCCCGGAACTCATCCGGTGTCCGAATAACATCGTCCAATATGTCATTCTTTATGTCTCAGCCATTTCGAGACTCCTCGTCATGTCCGTGATCTCATCCGAGACTCCGAACAACTTTCGGTACATCAAAACACATAAACTCATAATACCGATCGTCATCGAACGTTAAGCGTGTGGACCCTACGGGTTCGAGAACTATGTAGACATGACCGAGACTCATCTCCGGTAAATAACTAATAGCGGAACCTAGATGCTCATATTGGATCCTACATATTCTACGGAGATCTTTATCGGTCAAACCGCATAACAACATACGTTGTTCCCTTTGTCACCGGTATGTTACTTGCCCGAGATTCGATCGTCGGTATCATCATACCTAGTTCAATATCGTTGCCGTCAAGTCTCTTTACTCGTTCCGTAATGCATCATCCCGTGACTAACTCATTAGTCATATTGCTTGCAAGGCTTATAGTGATGTGCATTACCGAGAGGGCCCAGAGATACCTCTCCGAAACATGGAGTGACAAATCCTAATATCGATCTATGCCAACCCAACAAACACCATCGGAGACACCTATAGAGCATCTTTATAATTACCCAGTTACGTTGTGACGTTTGATAGCACACTAAGTGTTCCTCCGGTATTGTGGAGTTGCATAATCTCATAGTCATAGGAACATGTATAAGTCATGAAGAAAGCAATAGCAATAAACTAAATGATCATAGTGCTAAGCTAACGGATGGGTCTTGTCCATCAACCCATTCTCCTAATGATGTGATCCCGTTCATCAAATGACAACACATGTCTATGGTTAGGAAACATGACCATCTTTGATAAACGAACTAGTCAAGTAGAGGCATACTAGGGCCACTCTATTTTTGTCTATGTATTCACACATGTACTAAGTTTCCGGTTAATACAATTCTAGCATGAATAATAAACATTTATCATGATATAAGGAAATAAATAATAACTTTATTATTGCCTCTAGGGCATATTTCCTTCATTATCGGAGTGCCGGAGGGTTATCGGAACCCCCTGGGGGAACTAATGGGCCACCATGGGCCTTAGTGGGGAGAGAGAAGGGCCACAAGGGGCTGCCCTCCCCCCTTGGGTCCGAATTGGACTAGGGGAGAGGGGGCGGCGCCCCCCTTTCCTTCCCTTCTCCCTCTCCTTCCTTCTTCCCCCTTTCCACCAAGTGGAATCCTACTAGGACTTGGAGTCCTAGTAGGACTCTCTTCTCCTGGCGCACCCTAGGAGGGTCAGCCTCCCCCTCCCTCCTTTATATACAGGGGCAGGGGGTACCCTACAACACACAAGTTGATCTTTTAGCCGTGTGCGGTGCCCCCCCCCCCACAGTTACACACCTCGATCATACCGCCGTAGTGCTTAGGCGAAGCCCTACGCCGGTAACATCATCATCACCGTCGCCACGCCGTCGTGCTGACGGAACTCTCCCTCGGCCTCAACTGGATTAAGAGTACGAGGGACGTCATCGAGCTGAACGTGTGCTGAACGCGGAGGTGCCTTACGTTCGGTGCTTGGATCGGTTGGATCGCGAAGACATTCGACTACATCAACCGTGTTATTAAACGCTTCCGCTTTCGGTCTACGAGGGTACGTGGACACACTCTCCCCTCTCGTTGCTATGCATCTCCTAGATAGATCTTGCATGATCGTAGGAATTTTTTTGAAATTACTGCGTTCCCCAACAGTAGCCTCCCAGCTGGAGTTGTCCTCTGATGACGGCGGAGTGGCTGAGCGACGACGATGGACCGGTGCCATTGGCGATTGTGGGAGAAGCAGGCGAGATAAGATACAGGGAGGGAGGGGAAAATGCGACGCAGGACTCGCCGGCCGTGAGGCTTATATAGCAGGCCGGTAAGTATTGGGATTCTGGGGGATTTCACCGAGTCGAGCGGGAAGCTTGCGCAGGAACCTGCGAGGTTGCGTGGGAACGGGCTCACCGGCGATTCATTGGCGCCACCGTTTGGCCAAAAGAATGCCCCCGCGCGCTGCGCAAGCTTGCGTTGTAAGCCTACTGCGGCAACTGGCTGACAAGACGTGCGAGAGGAGGACGAAAGGCCACATACACATACGGTTAATAAAAAACATTTGCAATTTAATTACCTGCTATACCCCCGTCCTGGTTTATAAGTAGGATTTAACTAATAAAATACGAATGCATGTTCCCAAACATTATATAGTTGGATTCGTATTTGAACATAGTTTCCAATTATATAATTTTTATAACATGCATTAATATTTTTTTGGTTAAATTTGAGGGCAAAGTATGGCACAGAATATAAAGGGGACTATAGACCAAGACAGAGGTAGTAGCACACGGCCGCTCTCTACGCAGCGACGCAAGTGTCGGGCGGCTTTTAGGCGACCATTTCCTGCGTGTTCAACTGCTCTATGCGTGTGGTCGCTTGCGGTTGATGCGGCCACGGCGCGCTCTGCTCGCGTCCCGCCGCGCGTGCTCTGCTCTCGCGTCCCTCCGGGTGCTCTGCCCTCGTCACTCCACGCACGCTGGCCGTGTTTGGGGCCGGTGCACGATCACGCACGTTCATGTGCATGCGGTTGCGCCGGGCGCGGCGCGACAATGCAGTTACCCGCTGCTGCAAACTGCCATGCGGACGCGCCGAGAATCCAGGCCGCCTGGCCCCCATTTATTCCTGTGGCCATTTACCTTCATCTCTCGCGTCACACGACACAATAAGCACACCCATGACGACACATACAGAGAAGACATCCAGCGGTTCCAATGGCGATCTCCGTGGCACCAATGGCGCTCCCAGCGGCCGACGACGACAATGGCTGGCAGTTCACCACGCATCACGTAGTGGACACCCTCGTGAGGGGGACGGCCCTCTCGGTGGTGTACACGAATGATCCGGTGTCGGTGGAGAGCTCCATCCAAACTATGGAGCACTTCCTTGCCGAGGACAAGTACCAAGTGTTCGGCTTCGACCTCGAGTACACCATTGGCCGTGCCGGGCACGATCAGATGGTTGTCTTCGTCCAGTTGTGCGTGCGACATGACGTCCTCTTCTACCACTACCACCTGGCCAAAGGCCTTGCGAGCGTTTCTCCAGGTTTATCAACAACTCCGACTACAATTTCGCTACGGTGGACACCACCAACGATCTAAAAGCGCTCAAGGTTTCAGGCTTGAAATGCCGGAATCTTGTCAACATCCAGGACCACTACAAGGTCTAGGGCAGCGACAACAACAAACTGAATTCCCTGGTTGACCTCGCCTCGGTCATCATCGACCCCTACTACATGAAGATGAAGGATGGGAGTAAGAAGGACAAGAACGCCTGGCACAGTGTTTGGCATGAGACTGGATGAACAACACGTCAAGTACGCGGCCAAGGACGCGTACACAAGCTACGAGATGTACAGGCGGATCGTTGACATGAGGAAGTGTCTTCTTCATGCCCCAAACGAGGGATTGAGCCACGGAGCAGTGGCGGGAGCGTCACAAGAAGTAGATGACTAGACGATCGTTTCTCCTACTACAGAATGCATGCAATTGTTTATTGAGGTGTGTGCGAAAGATCTGTATAGTCACTCATGTAATTGGATGTTTATTTTAGTTATATATATACACATGTTATTCTTCTGAAGACAGAGTAAATCACACGGCTTATTAGCAGCAATCGTCTGTGTTATTATTGGTCTTCGCACATATTTCTGATTACGGACCTGTTTCCCGCGTATCACACACATCTTGTTCAGTTGAACCATTTCCATTGTGTTGCCTAATCACACACAGTTCATCCTAGTATGTCGTATATCGCACACACCCTCGTCTATCTGCCCGTTTCTGTTGTTCTTCATCATCGCAAACGGTTCTTCTGGATTAAACGTTTGCCACTCATCGCACACGCACATCGAATATGAACCGTGTTTGATGTCGACGCCATCGGAAACGTTTTACATCTTTCTTGACGGTTTTATTACATCGCCGTTTGTGATTGATGCATCGCACACAGTTTCGTCGAAGGGTCTCTGATTTGACTGTCGCGTTTGGACCATCTTGCAGTAGTGACTATTCTCTCCAGTCTAACCGTCCGCGATGCTCTTGTCTACGACACTACCACTACGACTGCATGAGGGGTTAGAGTATATATGCATATCTCTGTATAATGTAGACTATGATTTGTCATCTCCTGTCTTATCTCTAGGAGAGGCTTCTCTCCCTCCAAGCCTTGTACTCTATATAAACAGTCTGAGAGGCTCAATACAACACCCATCGCATTACACCAATCTCCCTCTCTATTCCTTAACAACATCGATTTCATAGATCTTACGCAAACACATCGGGAGCCATGGGGAAATCTACAAGAGCACATAAATCTACACCAAGCACGGGCAACAACATACACCATCCATCAATCCAACACCAGAACATACATGGATCTCGAAGCTACACAAGCAGAAAACGGAGGAGAAACCTAGGTCACACCGCGGGGGGGGGGGGGGGGGGGGGGGACAACCAACCGGGGCAGCCGAGGAACAAAGAGAAAAGGAGGTGAAATCAAGCTCGAGTGGCAGGGGATCTCGGAATCGACATGAACCACGGGAATCGACTCGGCTCCTCCGCCGCTCGAGCGCCTCTTGCTCTCTCTCGCTCTCTCTCCTCTCTGTCTTATTGAAACAGCGCCGCCGAATGAAATGGGGAAAAGACACAGAGAAAATTCAAAAGGGGAAAAAACAGGCGGTCAAGGACCGGGGCGGCCGTAACGCTAACAGGCTGGGGCAGAAACAAAAACTGCACCCGACAAACAGAAAACCAGCCTGAAAATCACACCTCCAAGCGTGAATCTCCGCACGATAACGGACGAACATAGATTTGAATGACAACAGATTGTAAAACAGTCGACTGTAAAGTAGCAAATCCGTTCACAAATTCAGTGCTTCGTGAGTCCTGACCAAATCCCACCAAGAAACGCAAAAAACAAAATTAAACCAAACTAACGAATGAACCACATTGATCCCTGAGAAAAGGTAAGCTAAGCCAAAGACATGCAAGCATATCAGGTTTATATGGATGATATTTTTTGGGGGAACTTACAAAACATAGAAATACATCGTTTGCTAAGTTTTATGAAGTGGGTTCCGGTGTGTCCATATTCCAAAAATCCTGTCCCGTGACATTTCTAGTTTTATATTCATCATATTGTTCGAGTGTATATGAAACTCTGAATTCCATGAATGTGTTCAAATTTATATTCATCATATATGTGAGCGATACTATTTGTACTTTCCCTGCCAATAAGCATCCCACATCGATCAGCCTCTCCTTGGCCATGCATTTCTATGAACTTTCCCCAAACATGCCAACATCCACACGCATAAATTCACAGATTCAGTACTTCCTGACCAAATCCCACCAAGAAACGCAAAAACATAACATTAAATCAAACCAACGAATGAACCACATTGGTGCCTTAGAAAAGGTAAACTAAGCCAAAGACAGGCGAGCATATCAGGTTTATACATGTCTAAAGTCTACAGAAAGCAGAGGAGCACATTGAAATTCAAACGCAACCTCCATATTTCACCAAGCCGAGCACCACGGTCACCACTAGTTTGCTTCCACCTATCCGGTTATCCCTTCTTCACACTCTTTTCACCATTATCTCCCTTAATCTATCTCCAACACCGCTAGCTTAACCAGATCAACTACAGATACTGCGCCTGTATTCTGTCTCTGTTCTGCTCCCACCACACCTTCGCCCGGTCCTCGCCAAACCTCTCCCGGCTGAAAAAATAGTTACAAGAATATGCATGAGATCGGGCTGATCAAGCGTGTATGAATGTGCACCGATCAACGGGGAAAGGTTAGCAAGTTCGTGGATCATCGGTGGTAGGCATATATACCTGAACCGGACGCGGCGGAGCTCGCGGGTGCCGTCGCCGAGCTCGCGGATGGTGAGGCACACGCCGGGCTCGTCCTGCTCGATCCACTCCGTCGCCTCCATGTCGCTGACGTTGCTGATGGACACGGAGGCCTCGTCGCGGGAGGAGGTGGTGGCGCGCGACGGGTCGTAGGAGGAATGCCCGCCGGCCGCCGCGGAGTTGAGCATGTTGAAGTGGTGCGCCCACACGTGGTCGGACGGGTCCGGCACGGCCGCCGCGGACGGGTAGTACGCCGCCCTGGTGGATGGCCCCGCCCCGTAAGGCCCCGACGGCGGCGGCATCATCGCCTTGCACGACACGCTCCGGGACATCGGGTCTTTGCTCGACGAGGATGACGGCGGCGGCGGCGGCATCATGACTACCGGGCTGTCCCTCGTGGAGCCGCCCCGGGAATAGGACGAATCTCTCTGCAAGCAAAGCATTGCACCCAACCAGTTCGATCAGTATGTCATGGATGAATGGGTTCACGTGAACGAAATGTTTTACGTGCAACAATGCGTGCACCGACCAGAAGCGAGTCGTCGACGGAGGACGTCGGAGTGGAGGCCCCCTGCTGCCGGCCGCTGAACGTCTGCACGTTGTACAGCTCCACGATGCGGTCGTAGTTCTCTCCCCACCACCGCTGCGCCTCCCACTTGTTAAACATCTCACGGCTACGTACGCAGCACAGGTCACACGAGTTAATCAGTTCAACACTTCAACATGCATGTGCTGGACACGTCAGTTGATCAAAAGCTAGCTGAACAATGCAAATGTGCAATTGATATGCGATGAATACCTGAAGCGGATGCGCTTGAGGTCGTTGCCGCCGCCGGGGAGCGTGACGAAGGTGATCTGCACGCCGGGCTCCACCTGCGCCGTCCACTCCCTGGGCACGGCGGCGTCCCCCCCAGCCGCGACGATCTCGCCGCCGTCCTGCTCGTCCACGCCCGGCCATCCGCGCCCGGTCATGTCCCACGTTGCCGACGAGGCAGCCCGCGCGCTCCCGTTCGCGGCTGCCGCACTAGTCCTTGTGTACGCGCAGGCGTCGCTCGCAGGCCTGCCCGTCGGCGTGAAGGTAGTGTCGTCGACGAAGCCCGGGTAGGGGCGTCGGTAGCTTCTGAAAGAGGGGCTCCCGGCGGCCGCCCCCTTGTAGTGCTTGCTGGAGCCGGAGAACTTGAGCACCATGTCCTTGAGCTGAAGACAACACATTGCACCGTACGCACGTACGCAGGAACGAAACGAGTTAGCCACACACCACTCACTTCACTTAGTCATTAACCGCTCATGAGTCATGAGTGCAATGTAACATCAGCCATGACTCGAATTAGCATAAGTAGCTACCACACAATGCATGGTTAGTCAGTACCAACAGAAGTGCATATGCACGAATTTTATAAGGATCATGGATGGCCAAAGAAAGGATATGCTTGATGAGTGCTGAAGTGACTTTGAGTGACTGACTGACTAACGAACAAGTTCACATCAAAGAAAAGTGGGTATATATGTATGGCAAGGCTATATGTGGAGCACAGATTACTACTGCTAGTACAAAGGACCACGCTACGTTCACATCAAAGTACATACATACAGCGAGCTAGTGATCACGCTGGATTGACAACAGTGAAATCATTATTATCCTTTTGTCTGAAGCAAGGAACCACGCAGTGATGCATGCATGCCGTCTCCAAAGGCGGCGTATGATCCCGCCGCATGCATGCATTATGCGTTGCGTGCGTACTTCAAAAGCAGGCCCCGTCTTGGCGTGGCCTAGGCCAGCCCAGCCCCAACGGGAGGGGAGGCCCAGCCTGGGCCCTAAAGGGCGGGCCGAGCCGCCGCCGTAGCCCCTGGGGCCCTAAAGGGCGGGACCAGCGGGCCGGCTTTATTCGAAGACGAGGGGAAACAAAGCCGAGGCATGGCTTTCCACGTACCGGCAAAACGTGATGCAGGTTGCCGGGTCCATCACACACGGCAGCACATGAACGCAGGCACTGTCGTCGTGGTGCGGAGCGTGTCCACGCTACCCATGGGCTTCTACTACTACTGCTAGACCTTTATTTCCACGGCAAAGGGGACGGACGGGCGAATGGGCGGTGGTGAGTTTGAGAGAAAGTGAAAGAATGTCGTCGACGACGGACCCATGGCCATGGGGAACCGGCAAGCAAAGCGTTCCAAAGGTGGTAGGGGGATGGGGATGGGGATCCAAGCAAAGGAAAGGTGGCCGGCGGCCTTCTCTCCCACCACGTCTACTCATCAGTGCGCATCGTGTCCTCCCTTGACCGACCTAGCTTTTTCCCGAGGAATGGAACGGAATGGAGCTAGCTAGCCAGCAACGTACTCTCGGTACGTACGTACGTGGTGCTAAAGAAAGCGGTCGATGGAACCACTGTCATTCACGCGGGATGCACTGCTTTTGCGTCGACCAGTCATGCATCCATCCATGGTTCCATCATAATTAGACGCGGCCTACTCCTACCTAGCAGCTAATTAACAGGCATGTCACCGTGCCAAAGTCTGAAGAACTACATTTTTCAGATAAAAGAAGCCTCTGGCTAGCTGGCCCATCGATCCTTATTATGGGTCTAACTACTATTACTCGTTTCGCTCATCCATTATCCTCTACTGCTCTATGTGCATGACACAAATATGGCATATGTGCTGCAGAACAGAAAGCAACAAGGAGATGCAATGAACCAGGGACCGAAACAACGATGCAGAGGCTAGGAAGAGGACGATCGGTCACGCCAATTGATCGCCTTTGCGTGGGGTGGCGGAACTACTCCACTCCTATAACTGAGCAAGTGCCAAAAAATTGCCAGCGGGAGCATGCAGCCAGCAGGGCCAGGGCTCAACCGCCTACGTATAGACAGATAAGCTAGCTGATCTACTTTGTCCGCATCTACTACTACATCGATCAACAACCCCGGGGCTTGGCATCTTTTGCCAAAACGCAGCGGCTATCCCTGCATGCGCGCGCCTAGCCCTATAACCAACTGTGCAGCGCAGAGGAGGTTTTAATTCGGCATGCCTTGCTTGGGCAATTCCTAGGCTGACTGTGCCCCACTGTGCTGTAATAAGTATAGACTCTGGCATTCCCGGTTCTTCCCCTCACTGTCTATCAACTGCATCCTTCGGTCGATCCCTCTCTCTCTCTCCTACTCACGCTGACAGAAAATGAGACAACACAAGCATTGCATATACACTGTGCAGTGTGCACAGGGAGAGAGACAGATAAAGAAGAGCTGGTACTGGCAGGTGTGTCCTTAAAAAAAACAGTGGTACACTCGGTCCAGTAGAGTGGCACGCACCGTGGTACAGTAGTCATTGGGGAGAGACAGATGGTACGTGTACCTGTGAGGTGAGAGACCTGACCGCCGGCGTGGCCGCAGCACGGGAGCCGTCCTCCCCGCCTTCCTTCGCGGAGCACGCGATGCAGGCCAGCATCTTCGCTTCCTCCTCCTCCTCCGCTGCCCTCCTCCAACGCTCAACAACACGGGATAATCACTTCTCGCTGCACCGCCTGTAGAACAGAATAGAGCAGTGTATATATAGTGGTGCATTCATCATTAATAACGTCGATCGTATCTATCTCAAGAGCGGTACTGGCATAGTACTACGTTGACCGGGACGGTGCAAATTAAAACTAGTAGTACGTACTAGTACAAAAGATTGTACGCGTGCATACGACCAAATGTATATATCCACAAGATGTGAGAGGGTCAAACATTGCGATCTGCAGGCAGGTCAACATTAATTGTACTGTATAGTACTGTAGACGACGTTGCAGGGTGCTACAACTTTAATGCCACAGTATCGTATACTCTACCAGTCCATCTAGAAGAACGTATTTGTACCGCACAGTAGCGTACTGTAAGTCTGTAACAATCCCCGCAGGCGTCATTTCAACGTCATACTACTGCTCAGTCACTAGTCACTACGCGGACACGGACATCACTGTTCGACGACGACACGTCCCGGCCCGCACGTGCGTGCGACGCCGACGACCGTGGTTATATTAGCTACGTACCCGTGTCAACGCCCCCGCACAGCGATCTAGATGAATTAGGCGGCGACACATGCAACTCAACTGTGCAAATTAACTATGGCCGCAATAGAGCTCGCACCGGCGCCTAACCGGGGCAGACCAGCAAGAAGAACAGTACTCCGGTGAAGCCGCTACAGTGCTCTGCTAATACTATAAGGAATGGAATACAATTAACCCATGTCGATTTGCTTGCAGCGTCCATGCATGCACGCACCAGCAGCAGACCAGGCTGCAGAAAACACTATAAAGACAAGGTACGTAACAAGACATGGACGGAGCCGGAGCTCCAACCGCGCATGCAGGGTGCAGAGTCACGCACCCAGATGCAACAAATCTTCAACGTTCGACCTCTGATCTGCCTGGTCAGGTCAGACCCGGAGAGCACCGCACCCATGACATGGGGTACGTCACATGCATAAGGAAACAAATGCAAATACGCATGCACATGCAGCTAGCGTAAACGACGCGCGGCGAAGCTTCTCATGTCTACGTCCTCCTGCCTGCCCGCTGCCACTCTACGTAGAGTAGTACTACGCTCGTAGTCTACTACTCGATGTTTAAATTCAGATGAGCGCGCTGTCCGACGCCGGCCAGGACAGAGGAGCATGGGGAAGAAAGACTCGACACAAGACAGCAGCGGCAGCATCAGCTTAGCTCGACGCACGAGGCGCTGAGCAGAGCTACAGTCTACCTCTGCATGTGCGTGTAGTATGGCCCCCGAGATCAACGTATTGCCTGGACATTCTTTATCTTTTTTACTACCCCTTCAGGCGCCGGGGCCGGCACCAAAAGCGAGCAGCCATCGAGTGTCTGCGCCGCGGGAGCCACCCCGCTGATCCTCTTTAATTTTGAACAAAATCTTTCGCTTTGCTAGGAACACTTCACAAATCTAGGCCAGGTGGCGTGTGTGGCTAGCCGCTCGGCCTTCCCAACCAACCTTAAACAAGCCATTAATGGGTTGATGTTTACGGGTGAGCTCACTGATTAATGGTGATAGCTAGAGTAGCGAGAGGAACACAAAGAAAGGAGGAGGACGGTGACCAACCACATTGACCCGCCGGTGAGATGATGATACTTACAGTTACAGAAGGCAACTGACGGCTTCCTGCCCGGTAGATATCGCCGCTGCTCCTGGCCGGCCCCTTGGCTGACCTACCCGTCGGGTAAACAGTGTGCGGTGTATCTTGGCGTCGAAAAATGATCTGAAAATCAATGTCATGTAAAGAAAAAGATCCGGAAAATCTGGGAAAGTATCTATTTTTCTAGGGGGGAAATATACAGGCGGATGACGTGACATGAGCTGACAATGGAGGACTGCGTAATCAAGAGCGTATACGTACGGTTTTGGTGTTAATCAAAACTGAAAACAGCTGTTGGGGGTTTGACTTGTGAAGAACGGGACGGGGAGCAAAACACGCGATGCAAGCTGGGCACGGTTAGACAAAGCTTAACGATCGACACGACACGAAAGCAGAGAGGAGGAAGAATAAATGGACGGGGAATGGCAAGCGACACGAACGCGGGGCGTCAGTGCCGGGCGTTTCGATTGAGTGCGCACCTTCTCCGCCTCTTGCCGGCCGGCGTGACGAGGAGGGTACTGCCACTAATTAATGGTGATGCTGGTCCTATGCCAGAGTGGTTAGAGGACGAGGAAGTACAGAAGGACGGTGGCCAACCACACTGACCGGTGGGATGGGGTACTTACATGCAACTGACGGCTTCCCCGCCCGGCTGATACCGCCGCCGTTCCCGGCCGCGCCTCCGTGGCGAGTTTTCCCGCCGTGTAAACAGTGCACCACCGTCGTCGGTAACTGTACGGCAAGGAACGGCGGCAGAGCCCTTGCCGAAGACCCGCGCTGGAAGATCGGGCAGGAGTGAGGCGGCCGTGCTGGAAGGTGCTCAGGGTGGAGTGAAGTCTCAAAGGGGAAGGAAGGGAGATGAAAGGCAGTACGGGACAGAGGAGTAGGGTTCGGCTAGCTTTGAGAGTTTTTATTTGCGAGGATGCAGGCAGGCATGCAGCGGCGTAGCCTTCCCTTCTGGAAGGTATAGTATAGGCGCCGAAACGAGGCTGGAAGAGGAAAACGGCGAGGGGGCTATGGAGTATGGGGCGGGGAGATTCCTTTCACAGAAGAAGCGATGGGGAAGACCAGAGTGGCTGCGGCTCCAACAAGACAGAGGATGGAGGAAGGAATGCAGCTCGTGTCGCTCTCGTCTCGACCGTCCGATCGTTGCACGCGCCCCGGTCGATCCGCCATTCTCCGCCGAAATCTAGGCCTGAGGCATGGGCGGCGGGGCCCGTCAGGCTTCGGCCGTCCGATCCGGGACTGGCCGTGCGGTCGCCCACTGCCTGTGGGTCCCGCGCGACAGACCCTCTGCCCGCAGTAGCTATCCTCGTCCTCAAAGGTTCCATTTTTGTTCCGTGCAATGCGATCGTGATATTTGGATGGAAAACGATTCGTTTCA
Source organism: Triticum aestivum (assembly GCF_018294505.1). NCBI lineage: Eukaryota > Viridiplantae > Streptophyta > Magnoliopsida > Poales > Poaceae > Triticum > Triticum aestivum. Next base: position 548,984,740 of record NC_057799.1, on the reverse strand, counting down.
TCCGGCTGATTTCTTCGCTCGCGTCGACCTCCTCCCTCGGCTGCCACGTGCCCCAGTGGCTCAGCGCGTCTCTATCCTCTTCTGAAAACAACGCGAGCCATCCATTCCCAGCTTATCCACTCGACTCTCCTTCCTCAGTCCCTCTCGTTCTCCACAATAACAAGGCAGCCACCGGCCGCTCTCGTTCACCACCATGACAAGGCCAGCCACCGGCCGCCGCGCGAGTGCTGCATGGGAGCACAGGGCAGCCGGTGCCGAGCCCTCCATTGCAGCTCCACCGCGGGAGCACAAGGTTGCAACGCAGCGCGACAGTCTTGGAGAAAGTTGCTGTGTCGGCATCCCGACGGCCGTATACGCCTTGGTGCGTTGGTGCTCCGTCCGTGCTTCAAGCGAGCGACGTGGTGGCTCGCCGGTTTTTTCAACAACACCCTTGCTGCGAGGGGTACCGATGTGCCTTCCCGGGCTGCGAGCTGCTCCAATGGAGGATCGCTGGAGACCGTCGGGGCTGTAACGAAACCTCACCGGAGACCGTCACCGTCGGGGCTGCAATGAAACATCGCCGGAGACCGTCACCACCGGCGCCACCGCCGCTGCATTGCATTGGAACTCTGCCGGTGTTGCAATGGAGCAACGCCAGGCAGCCGGGAGCATCGTCGTCGCTGCAATGAAGCCTCGCCGAAGTTGCAATGGAGCTTCGCCGGACGCGCCAGGGCTACATTGAAGCCCCGCCGGAGTTGAAATGGAGGTTCGCCGGACGCGCCAGTGCTGCGTGGGCCGTCGGTGCTGCTTTGGAGCTGCGCCCGGGCTGCAATGGAGCTCGCCGGAGCGTCAGTGCTGCTTTGGAGCTTGGCCGGGGCTGCAGTGGAGCTCGACCGGAGTTGGAATGGAGCTTCGCCGGAGCGTCGGTGCCGCGTTGGAGCTGCACCGGGGCTGCAATGGAGCTGGCCGGCCGCGTCGATGCTACATTGGAGGCTTGGAGCACTGCGCGAGGTGTGATAGCGCTGCGTTGAAAGCTTCCCTGCGCGAGGTGTAATCCAACGGCCACTAGTAGGCAGATCGGACGGCTGGCAAGGTGGTGTAAAAGTCCCTGCCATCAACCGGTTTACGCCTAGCACCGGCCTATTTGGATATATCCAAACGGGCTTGGTAAATCTCAGTTAGCTGAGACTTAACCAAGTTCCAGTCAATACTATATTCGTGAGATCTTATGTAAAGATACGTACAATTTTTTTTTTAATTTTTCTTTCTTCCTTTTTACATGTTGTGTCACTTGATTAAGAATTGGTTAAGTCTTATTCGACTGAGATCTAGCCACACCCATATCCAAATTCAGTGTTTTTGCTGACTATCTACACGGTCCACACAACATCGTTTTCTTCACGCTAAAAAAATCGAATTCTCAACCCTTGTTTTATTGTTTTGTTTTACAAAAAATGGTCACATAGTCTACGGAACGGCGGTGTTAGAAAAAATCGACAAAATTTGGGGCGGCTGATAGTGTCGCCCCAATTCAACCGCCCCGTCTTCTGCTACAGGTTCGGTCTTAATACAACCATGTAGGAATGGACATGCATACGTCAATACTAAGTAAATTGAAATTCCCTTACCCGAAAACCTTTTATCTCTTTTAATAAAAAATGTCAGATATGGTAATTTTGGTGCTACTATCAGGGACGGAGCTCCCATGTAGCCACTGGTGTCAATTGACACTAGTGCCTTCTGGCCTTTCAGCTAATATGTATTAACAAAAATGCGGTTGACCCCAGCCCAAAAATTCCATTGACCCCAGCCCAGCAGCAGAGCAGCTAATCCCTAAAGCCTTAGCCCATAAGATCCATTAAGTTCTAAAAAAGCAACATCCTGTGGCAGCAAACAATGACACAAGGCCAGGCCCAATGCGTACGCACGTCTCTATGTATCAATTAATCGATCTGCTGTACGCCTGTACCTATACGCGAACAGACACACGTCCTCGTCTCTTCGCCTCCTCATCTCGATCCCTAATTCCGCAGCCGCCGCAGGGAATCGGCGACGAACGACGGCGAACTCGACGCCGTTTCATCGGGTGAATGTTGACATCGGCCGACCGTCCACCGGTGCATAATCTTTAATTTGCAAGTGTTGGCTCTTCCCATCCCAGGTAATTAATATGCCCCCTCTCTCTCGGTCTCTAGATTGTCTACAATTCTACACGTGCTTTGATTTCATGATGGCTATTGGCTAAGAAATTTCTTTTCTTTGATTTGCCGAGAACCAGGAGGATATGGATAAATTTTTGTTGAAAGGGAAACGACAAGCACTAGATAGTAATGTGGCAGGGACTTCAAGGCCTGTTAGACCAAGACAAGATCTTGCTTCAAATATTGGTACTACTCCTCCGCCTCCGGCAGAAATTAACTTAGATGCACTTCCTCATGATCCAGCTGATCGAAAAAGAATAGGGCAGTAAACAAAGAATCCTAAGAAGCAAGATGAGATTAGAAGAATATATTTAAATAGAGGACCTTACAGACCACAAGAAGGCTTTAAATATCCTCAGAAAACCATCGCAGGAGCTGAACAGAGATATAATCCAAAATGGTTTAAAGACTACCATTGGCTAGAGTATAGTGATAAGGTGCATAAGGCATTTTGCGTGTGTTGCTATCTATTTAGAGATTGCATCGACGACCAAGGTGGTAATGATGCATTTGTTGTTAAAGGCTTCTCTTGTTGGAATAAGAAACAAAGACTAGATACTCATGAGGGTGAAGTTAATAGCTTTCACAATGTAGCTGTTAAAAGTTGTGGTGCTAATTTTGCCAGTTGCCATAGCGTCAGTGGAGAGATGCTTTTCAGCAATGAATATCGTCAAGAGTGTTTTGCGGAACAAAATGGGTGATGAGTTCATGAGTGATTGCCTGATTTGCTATGTGGAGAAAGACATATTTTCTACAATAACGAATGATGATGTGATTGATCTATTTAAGAAGATGAAAGATAGAGAAGGGAAGTTATAAAATGTGAGTCTCATATCACTTTATTTTTTCCTTAATGATACTTATTTTCTGCATTAATTGTTTCTTACTATTGTTGTGAATATAATATGTTTTTTGTTCATCCTTTCCAGAAAGTTACAAGTGAAACGTTCCAAAGTCATCTTTTTGCCTATTATTTTTGGAATATGTAAAGAAGTGTTACTTTATGACTTCGTTCAGCCAATACTCGCTACTCAGTATGATTTTTTATGTAATAATAATATCACCAGCTCGTTGCATATTGTTGCTCTTTATATCGCTCTCGGCCATTATCTATGTTGTTGCATCACTATAATTTCTACTAGAGCCTTAGCGTGGGCAGCGGTTGACACCAGTGCCCATTTTTTCTAGCTTCGTCCCTGGCTACTATATACATATGGATGCACATAAACGGGCATTGGATTTATCTAAGCTCATGAGACTGTGATACTCCCTCTCTCTCAGTTTACAGGGCGTGCGCGTATTCCTAGGTCGTCAATTTGACCAACCTAATGTTGGGGAACGTAGTAATTTCAAAAAAAATCCTACGCACACGCAAGATCATGGTGATGCATAGCAACGAGAGGGGAGAGTGTTGTCCACGTACCCTCGTAGACCGATAGCGGAAGCGTTAATACAACGCGGTTGATGTAGTCGTACGTCTTCACGATCCGACCGATCAAGTACCGAACGCACGGCACCTCCGAGTTCAGCACACGTTCAGCTCGATGACGTCCCTCGAACTCCGATCCAGCCGAGTGTTGAGGGAGAGTTTCGTCAGCACGACGGCGTGGTGACAATGATGATGTTCTACCGACGCAGGGCTTCGCCTAAGCACCACTACGATATTATCGAGGTGTAATATGGTGGAGGGGGGCACCGCACACGGCTAAGAGATCAATGATCAATTGTTGTGTCTCTAGGGTGCCCCCCGCCCCCGTATATAAAGGAGCAAGGGGGAGGCGGCCGGCCTAGGAGGAGGGTGCGCCAAGGGGGGAGTCCTACTCCCACCGGGAGTAAGACTCCTCCTTTCCTTGTTGGAGTAGGAAAAGGGAAGGGAGAAGGAGAAAGAAGGAAGGGGGCGCCCCCCTTCCCTAGTCCAATTCGGACTAGTCCATGGGGAGGGGTGCGGCCACCCTTTGGGGCCTTTCTCTCCTTTCCCGTATGGCCCATTAAGGCCCAATACGAATTCCCGTAACTCTCCGGTACTCCGAAAAATACCCGAATCACTCGGAACCTTTCCGAAGTCCGAATATAGTCGTCCAATATATCGATCTTTACGTCTCGGCCATTTCGAGACTCCTCGTCATGTCCCCGATCTTATCCGGGACTCCGAACTCCTTCGATACATCAAAACACATAAACTCATAATATAACCGTCATCGTAACGTTAAGCGTGCGGACCCTACGGGTTCGAGAACTATGTAGACATGACCGAGACACCTCTCCGGTCAATAACCAATAGCGGAACCTGGATGCTCATATTGGCTCCCACATATTCTACGAAGATCTTTATCGGTCAGACCGCATAACAACATACGTTGTTCCCTTTGTCATCGGTATGTTACTTGCCCGAGATTCGATCGTCGGTATCTCGATACCTAGTTCAATCTCGTTACCGGCAAGTCTCTTTACTCGTTCCGTAATACATCATCCCGCAACTAACTCATTAGTTACAATGCTTGCAAGGCTTTATAGTGATGTGCATTACCGAGTGGGCCCAGAGATACCTCTCCGACAATCGGAGTGACAAATCCTAATCTCGAAATACGCCAACCCAACAAGTACCTTTGGAGACACCTGTAGAGCACCTTTATAATCACCCAGTTATGTTGTGACGTTTGGTAGCACACAAAGTGTTCCTCCGGTAAACGGGAGTTGCATAATCTCATAGTCATAGGAACATGTATAAGTCATGAAGAAAGCAATAGCAACATACTAAACGATCGAGTGCTAAGCTAACGGAATGGGTCAAGTCAATCACATCATTCTCCTAATGATGTGATCCCGTTAATCAAATGACAACTCATGTCTATGGCTAGGAAACATAACCATCTTTGATCAACGAGCTAGTCAAGTAGAGGCATACTAGTGACACTCTGTTTGTCTATGTATTCACACATGTATCAAGTTTCCGGTTAATACAATTCTAGCATGAATAATAAACATTTATCATGATATAAGGAAATAAATAATAACTTTATTATTGCCTCTAGGGCATATTTCCTTCAGTCTCCCACTTGCACTAGAGTCAATAATCTAGTTCACATCGCCATGTGATTTAACATCAATAGTTCACATCACCATGTGATTAACACCCATAGTTCACATCGTCATGTGACCAACACCCAAAGGGTTGACTAGAGTCAGTAATCTAGTTCACATCGCTTATGTGATTAACACCCAAAGAGTACTAAGGTGTGATCATGTTTTGCTTGTGAGATAATTTTAGTCAACGGTTCTGTCACATTCAGATCCGTAAGTATTTTGTAAATTTCTATGTCTAAAATGCTCTGCACGGAGCTACTCTAGCTAATTGCTCAGGACTCCCAACACTATTGACACTGTGTATGTTGTTGTTGATGCAAGATTAGTAATCAAGCTTCTTCTTTTTTACATTTTTTGTCTATCGACAGTGTGTATGCTGTTGTTGATGCAAGATTAGTAATCAAGCTTCTTCTTTTTTACATTTTTTTCTCTCTGGAAAGATCAGGATATGAAGTACTTCCTCTGTTTCTAAATATAAGTCTTTTTCAATATGTATCTAGACCGAGACTTAGAGTCATCTAGATTAGTGTCAAAACTTGCATCGACGTAACCCTTTACGACGAACCTTTTGTCACTTCCATAATCGAGAAACATATCCTTATTCCACTAAGGATAATTTTGACCGCTGTCCAGTGATCTACTCCTAGATCACTATTGTACTCCCTTGCCAAAATCAGTGTAGGGTATACAATAGATCTGGTACACAGCATGGCATACTTTATAGAACCTATGGCCAAGGCATAGGGAATGACTTTCATTCTCATTCTATCTTCTACCGTGGTCGGGCTTTGAGTCTTACTCAATTTCACACCTTGTAACACAGGCAAGAACTCTTTCTTTGACTGTTCTATTTTGAACTACTTCAAAATATTGTTAAGGTATGTACTCATTGAAAAAACTTATCAAGCGTCTTGATCTATCTCTATAGATCTTCATGCTCAATATGTAAGCAGCTTCACCGAGGTCTTTCTTTGAAAAACTCCTTTCAAACACTCCTTTATGCTTTGCAGAATAATTCTACATTATTTTCGATCAACAATATGTCATTCACATATACTTATCAGAAATGCTGTAGTGCTCCCACTCACTCTCTTGTAAATACAGGCTTCACCGCAAGTCTGTATAAAACTATATCCTTTGATCAACTTATCAAAGCGTATATTCCAACTCCGAGATGCTTGCACCAGTCCATAGATGGATCGCTGGAGCTTGCATATTTTGTTAGCACTTTTAGGATTGACAAAACCTTCTGGTTGCATCACATACAACTCTTCTTTAATAAATCCATTAAGGAATGCAGTTTTGTTTATCCATTTGCCATATTTCATAAAATGTGGTAATTGCTAACATGATTCAGACAGACTTAAGCATAGATACGAGTGAGAAACTCTCATCGTAGTCAACACCTTGAACTTGTCGAAAACCTTTTTTTGCGACAATTCTAGCTTTGTAGATAGTAACACTACTATCAGCGTCCGTCTTCCTCTTGAATATCCATTTATTTTCTATGGCTTGCCGATCATCGGGCAAGTCAACCAAAGTCCATACTTTGTTCTCATACATGGATCCCATCTCAAATTTCATGGCCTCAAGCCATTTTACGGAATCTGGGCTCACCATCGCTTCTTCATAGTTCGTAGGTTCGTCATGGTCTAGTAACATAACCTCCAGAACAGGATTACCGTACCACTCTGGTGTGGATCTCACTCTGGTTTACCTACGAAGTTTGGTAGTAACTTGATCTGAAGTTACATGATCATCATCATTAACTTCCTCACTAATTGGTGTAGGAGTCACAGGAACAGATTTCTGTGATGAACTACTTTCCAATAAGGGAGCAGGTACAGTTACCTCATCAAGTTCTACTTTCCTCCCACTCACTTCTTTCAAGAGAAACTCCTTCTCTAGAAAGGATCCATACTTAGCAACGAATGTCTTGCCTTCGGATCTGTGATAGAAGGTGTACCCAACTGTCTCCTTTGGGTATCCTATGAAGACACATTTCTCCGATTTGGGTTTGAGCTTATCAGGATGAAACTTTTTCACATAAGCATCGTAACCCCAAACTTTAAGAAACGACAACTTTGGTTTCTTGCCAAACCACAGTTCATAAGATGTCGTCTCAACGGATTTAGATGGTACCCTATTTAACGTGAATGCAGCTGTCTCTAATGCATAACCCCAAAACGATAGTGGTAGATCGGTAAGAGACATCATATATCGCACCATATCTAATAAAGTACGGTTACGATGTTCGGACATACCATTACACCGTGGTATTCCAGGTGGCGTGAGTAGTGAAAACTATTTCACATTGTTTTAACTGAAGGCCAAACTCGTAACTCAAATACTCTTCTCCACGATCAGATCGTAGAAACTTTATTTTCTTGTTACGATGATTTTCCGCTTCACTCTGAAATTATATGAACTTTTCAAATGTTTCAGACTTCTGTTTCATTAAGTAGATATACTCATATCTGCTCAAATCATCTGTGAAGGTCAGAAAATAATGATACCTGCTACGAGCCTTAATATTCATCAGACCACATACATCTGTATGTATGATTTCCAACAAATCTGTTGCTCTCTTCATAGTTCCGGAGAACGGCGTTTTAGTCATCTTGCCCATGAGGCACGGTTCGCAAGCATCAAGTGATTCATAATCAAGTGATTCCAAAATCTCATCAGTATGGAGTTTCTTCATGCGCTTTACACCAATATGACCTAAACGGCAGTGCCACAAATAAGTTGCACTATCATTATTAACTTTGCATCTTTTGGCTTCATTATTATGAATATGTGTATCGCTACGATCGAGATCCAACAAACCATTTTATTGGGTGTATGACCATAGAAGGTTTTATTCATGTAAACAGAACAACAATTATTCTCTAATTTAAATGAATAACCGTATTGCAACAAACATGATCAAATCATATTCATGCTCAACGCAAACACCAAATAACACTTATTTAGTTTCATCACTAATCCCGAAAGTATAGGGAGTGTGCGATGATGATCATATCAATCTTGGAACTACTTCCAACACACATCGTCACCTCGCCTTTTACTAGTCTCTGTTTATTCTGCAACTCCCGTTTCGAGTTACTACTCTTAGCAACTGAACCAGTATCAAATACCGAGGGGTTGCTATAAACACTAGTAAAGTACACATCAATAACATGTATATCCAATATACCTTTGTTCACTTTGCCATCCTTCTGATCCACCAAATAGTTGGGGTAGTTCCGCTTCCAGTGACCAGTCCCTTTGCAGTAGAAGCACTTAGTCTCAGGCTTAGGACCAGACTTAGGCTTCTTCACTTGAGCAGCAACTTGCTTGCCGTTCTTCTTGAAGTTTCCCTTCTTCCCTTTGCCCTTTTCTTAAAACTAGTGGTCTCGTCAACCATCAACATTTGATGTTTTTTGTTGATTTCTACCTTCGTCGATTTCAGCATCACGAAGAGCTCGGGAATTACTTTCGTCATCCCTTGCATACTATAGTTCATCACGAAGTTCTACTAACTTGGTGATGGTGACTAGAGAATTCTGTCAATCACTATTTTATCTGGAAGATTAACTCCCACTTGATTCAAGCGATTGTAGTACCCAGACAATCTGGGCACATGCTCACTGCTTGAGCTATTCTCCTCCATCTTTTAGCTATAGAACTTGTTGGAGACTTCATATCTCTCAACTCGGGTATTTGCTTGAAATATTAAATTCAACTCCTGGAACATCTCATATGGTCCATGACGTTCAAAACGTCTTTGAAGTCCCGATTCTAGGTCGTTAAGCATGGTGCACTAAACTATCAAGTAGTCATCATATTGAGCTAGCCAAACGTTCATAACGTCTGCATCTGCTCCTGCAATAGGTCTGTCACCTAGCGGTGCATCAAGGACATAATTCTTCTGTGCAGCAATGAGGATAATCCTCAGATCACGGATGCAATCCGCATCTTTGCTACTAACATCTTTCAACATAATTTTTCTCTAGGAACATATCAAAAATAAACACAGGGAAGCAACAACGCGAGCTATTGATCTACAACATAATTTGCAAAATACTATCAGGACTAAGTTCATGATAATTTTAAGTTCAATTAATCATATTACTTAAGAACTCCCACTTAGATAGACATCCCTCTAATCCTCTAAGTGATCACGTGATCCATATCAACTAAACCATAACCGATCATCACGTGAAATGGAGTAGCTTTCAATGGTGAACATCACTATGCTGATCATATCTACTATATGATTCACGCTCGACCTTTCGGTCTCAGTGTTCCGAGGCCATATCTGCATATGCTAGGCTCGTCAAGTTTAACCTGAGTATTCTGCGTGTGCAACTGTTTTGCACCCGTTGTATTTGAACGTAGAGCCTATCACACCCGATCATCACGTGGTGTCTCAGCACGAAGAACTTTCGCAACGGTGCATACTCAGGGAGAACACTTTTATCTTGAAATTTTAGTGAGAGATCATCTTATAGTTTTACCGTCAATCAAAGTAAGATAAGATGCATAAAAGATAAACATCACATGCAATCAATATAAGTGATATGATATGGCCATCATCATCTTGTGCTTGTGATCTCCATCTCCGAAGCACCGTCATGATCACCATCGTCACCGGCGCGACACCTTGATCTCCATCGTAGCATCGTTGTCGTCTCGCCAACTATTGCTTTTACGACTATCGCTATCGCTTAGTGATAAAGTAAAACAATTACATGGCGATTGCATTTCATACAATAAAGCGACAACCATATGGCTCCTGCCAGTTGCCGATAACTCGGTTACAAAACATGATCATCTCATACAATAAAATATAGCATCATGTCTTGACCATATCACATCACAACATGCCCTGCAAAAACAAGTTAGACGTCCTCTACTTTGTTGTTGCAAGTTTTACGTGGCTGCTACGGGCTTAGCAAGAACCGTTCTTACCTACGCATCAAAACCACAACGATAGTTTGTCAAGTTGGTGCTGTTTTAACCTTCGCCAGGACCGGGCGTAGCCACACTCGGTTCAACTAAAGTGAGAGAGACAGACACCCGCCAGTCACCTTTAAGCATCGAGTGCTCGCAACGGTGAAACCAGTCTCGCGTAAGCGTACGCGTAATGTCGGTCCGGGCCGCTTCATCTCACAATACCGCCGAACCAAAGTATGACATGCTAGTAAGCAGTATGACTTATATCGCCCACAACTCACTTGTGTTCTACTCGTGCATATAACATCAACGCATAAAACCAGGCTCGGATGCCACTGTTGGGGAACGTAATAATTTCAAAAAAATTCCTATGCACACGCAAGATCATGGTGATGCATAGCAACGAGAGGGGAGAGTGTTGTCTACGTATCCTCGTAGACCGATAGCGGAAGCGTTAATACAACGCGGTTGATGTAGTCGTACGTCTTCACGATCCGACCGATCAAGTACCGAACGCACGACACCTCCGAGTTCAGCACACGTTCAGCTCGATGACGTCCCTCGAACTCCGATCCAGCCGAGTGTTGAGGGAGAGTTTCGTCAGCACGACGGCGTGGTGACAATGATGATGTTCTACCGACGCAGGGCTTCGCCTAAGCACCACTACGATATTATCGAGATGTAATATGGTGGAGGGGGGCACCGCACACGGCTAAGAGATCAATGATCAATTGTTGTGTCTCTGGGGTGCCCCCCTGCCCCCGTATATAAAGAAGCAAGGGGGAAGGCAGCCGGCCTAGGAGGAGGGCGCGCCAAGGGGGGAGTAGGACTCCTCCTTTCCTTGTTGGAGTAGGAAAAGGGAAGGGAGAAGGAGAAAGAAGGAAGGGGGCGCCCCCCTTCCCTAGTCCAATTCGGACTAGTCCATGGGGAGGGGTGCGGCCACCCTTTGGGGCCTTTCTCTCCTTTCCCGTATGGCCCATTAAGGCCCAATACGAATTCCCGTAACTCTCCGGTACTCCAAAAATACCCGAATCACTCGGAACCTTTCCGAAGTCCGAATATAGTCGTCCAATATATCGATCTTTACCTCTCGGCCATTTCGAGACTCCTCGTCATGTCCCCGATCTCATCCGGGACTCCGAATTCCTTCGGTACATCAAAACACATAAACTCATAATATAACCGTCATCGTAACGTTAAGCGTGCGGACCCTACGGGTTCGAGAACTATGTAGACATGACCGAGACACCTCTCCGGTCAATAACCAATAGCGGAACCTGGATGCTCATATTGGCTCCCACATATTCTACGAAGATCTTTATCGGTCAGACCGCATAACAACATACGTTGTTCCCTTTGTCATCGGTATGTTACTTGCCCGAGATTCGATCGTCGGTATCTCGATACCTAGTTCAATCTCGTTACCGGCAAGTCTCTTTACTCGTTCCGTAATACATCATCCCGCAACTAACTCATTAGTTACAATGCTTGCAAGGCTTTATAGTGATGTGCATTACCGAGTGGGCCCAGAGATACCTCTCCGACAATCGGAGTGACAAATCCTAATCTCGAAATACGCCAACCCAACAAGTACCTTTGGAGAAACCTGTAGAGCACCTTTATAATCACCCAGTTACATTGTGACGTTTTGTAGCACACAAAGTGTTCCTCCGGTAAACGGGAGTTGCATAATCTCATAGTCATAGGAACATGTATAAGTCATGAAGAAAGCAACAGCAACATACTAAACGATCAAGTGCTAAGATAACGGAATGGGTCAAGTCAATCACATCATTCTCCTAATGATGTGATCCCGTTAATCAAATGACAACTCATGTCTATGGCTAGGAAACATAACCATCTTTGATCAACGAGCTAGTCAAGTAGAGGCATACTAGTGACACTCTGTTTGTCTATGTATTCACACATGTATCAAGTTTCCAGTTAATACAATTCTAGCATGAATAATAAACATTTGTCATGATATAAGGAAATAAATAATAACTTTATTATTGCCTCTAGGGCATATTTCCTTCACCTAATACAAGTCATATATTACAAAAAATATACCAATATAAACTTCAGATGTTCTATTTTCAAACTATATTTTTTTTATTATATAGTTTATATTAGGATGATAAAATTGGCAACCTAGGTATACGCGCAGGACTTGTAAACTGAAACGGAGGGAGTAGTATCGATAGTCCACCTGAGAATGTACGTCAACATTTTTGTTTTATTAAAATAACCCGGCATACTCCACCCAACCACGTTAGTCCACCTCAACAAATATATTTGCTCGCTTTGGAATTGTTCTTGTTTGTCGTTTAGAAACTACTCCCTCCGTTTCTAAATATAAGTCTTTGTAGAGTTTTCACTATAAACCACATACGGATGTATATAGATGCATTTTAAGTGTAGATTCATTCATTTTGCACCGTATGTAGTTCATCTAGTGGGATCTCTACAAAAACTTATATTTAGGAACGGAGGAAGTACTATGTATGGGCAAACGCACGTGCACATGCGGATATTGGATATATCGGGATTAATAAGTTACAAGTGAATGTCTCGATAGCCCATATTTTGCTTTCGATTTTATTAAAATGCTCTGGCATGGTCCACCTAACGACGTCCATCAACACACAACGTCCGTACAATTCGACAAAATCCGTTGACTCTAGTTTGTACAATGGAAAATTGTAGTTTAGGTGGTACTACTATGTAGGGAACTGGATCGATATAAATTTCTCATTTATAAGAGTCGTCTCCTCGATGGCCCCCCCAACAGTGCATGCTCACCTATTTATTTGTTTTACTAAATAATCATACATGATATGTCCCCTCAACAAATATGTTAGTCGCGATTTACTCAATAATCCATTCAACATTCCATATGCATGTATGTGTCTGTTTTCATCATTTTTATTTGACCTTTTCTCTGCGTTTACTTTATGGTTGTACCTTGCGTATGTATGTGATGAGTTTTCACAAGAAATCTTAACCACAGTGGGTTTCATCACAAAAGAAACCAAATTTCCTCACTTTTTTGCCTTCTATTTATTGCTCGTTTGTATCAAAATATAAGGTGTTTTTGTAGTTCAAACCGAACTGTAAAAACGTCTTATATTTTGATACAGATGTAGTATTCATGATGGTTTTGTGTCTCTGTCTCCCAAAATTCCATATTTGCCGTCTCTCCTTTTACCTTTTCTCTCTTTTATTTTGACGGTATCATGCTAGGTGTGCGGTTTTTGTTTTCCAAAGTTTAGCCTAACCACAGTTGGCTGATTTCATATTTTGTTTTACCCCTTTTCTGCCTTTGATTCATGGCCGTTCCATGCCCGCGCATGCAACTTTGTTTGCCAACATTTCTTAACCACATTTGGCGGTTCTCATCTCTCTCTCTCTCTTTTTTTACCCTTTCTCTACCACTTCTTTATGACGGTTTGGCCGTACGCGTGATATTGTTTGGATTCTTGTTCGTTCGGCGCATGCAGCCCGGTGCAGTCTTACGTACACTGTAGCCGAGGATAGGTGCAGTACTGCTGTAGATATAACAGCACAGTGGCCGGTGCTTGACCAATGACCAACGGGAAAGAGGAAATAAAAAACATAAAATATGCTAAAAATGGCGTTTCTTCTCTCTTCGATTCAAAGCTGAAAGTTGAAAATAAACGATAGGGGGGAGGGAGGGCTCCAGCGATATCGATCTGCATAGTTTCTTGAGAAAGCGTAGGCCGGCCGGGAAAGCTAGCATACTACTCGGTAACGCTAGCTGGGACAGTGCAAAAGATAAAGAGCAAAGTGATTGAATAGTAGTTCCTTGGGGTGGTGGAAAAAAAAGGAGCTCTCGTAGTACATCGCCATGGGGACAAGCTAAGGGACTCGATCGATCGCCTGTCTTCCGGCACGTTTCGCCACGGTTCCACGCAGGCACAAGGCTCCTCGTGACGGCGACGAATACGTTTCGCTATATACATACGAGTGCATTTCAATTCCTTTGTGGTAGTACTGGTATGATTGGCTAAAGAGGAGAATGCAAGCGACCATGGATCACAATTTTCACACAAGTCCCGATCGAACGGAAATGTTTTTGGATCCCAATGGCCGGGCATCACATCGCGCATGCGAAAGCAGATTCCCTCCCCTGCCAGCGCCGAGGCCGAGCCGGGCCTTTGACGAGTTCATTCCGCACAAGTGGCGGCCTCGATCTCTTTCCCGGCCCGGCCAGCCACGGATCAGCAGGGTGGAACGAAGCACCAGCATTGGATCGTCCCTCATTTTGATGCCCGTTGCTGCGCTGCATTGGGCGGGTGGTGCGGTCGCGGTCAAAGTGGCAAATCAGCTGGCACGTCGGACGGTCAGTCAGTGGCGGCACGTACGGCCCGCGCAGCCTTAAGCCCGGCCTCGGGCTCTCCTTTTCCCTCCCCCGATCGAGTTTTCGGATCGTGTCGGGCCGGCCTCCACGTCGAGTTCACGTCCCCTACCAAGCCAGTGCGGACGGGAGATATAGGTAGATGGATGATGCAAAGCCGAAGGGTACGTACGCTCCATCGATCCACCACCTTTGCACTGCGGTGCCTGCTGCATGCGTGCCGTCGCAACTTTTGATGGAGCAGGGGCTACCGGGAGCGGAGCGCGCCCTAGGTGCTTGCTAGGCCATTAGCCCACTGTGCCGAGCTCTGTGCCCATCCGGTCTCTCTCTCTCTCTCTCTCTCTTTGGGTCTCTCCCAATACAGTAGGACACGTTCAGTGCAGCTGCAAGCTAGTATGGCATACCGCCATTCGCCAGCTGATTCATCCACGGCGATGTGCATGCAGTTACTCTCTCGATCGGTTCCCGCGCGCGGCCAAAGGGAGAGAACGGGGAAAACGACCAGACGGGGTAGAGTGAGGCCAGAGGCCAGAGGCGAGGCGTGTTGGTGGACTGGGAGCGGACAAATCGAGGTTTTCCCGACGCCAAAGCGAGCAAATCTTTGAGGAAAGGCGCGCGGCAGCTAGCTAGCATTGGCACGATGCACCGAGCCCGGTGAGGAAGGATGGGCCATGTGACTAGTATGTGAGCAGCCTTTGGGAAAAGGCCACTCGAGTCCGGTCCAGTCGAGCGCAGTCGAGTCCGTGTCCGTGCCCGTCTCTCCATGGCCACCTCGATCAGCCATCAGGCCCCAAGCTCAGTCGCCGCCGAACTAGTGACTGATTCGAGACGGACGTCCACGAAGTGAAAGGGCGTGCAGCGGTGCCAACGCAAAACAAAAGCAGCGCCGCGCCCTTGTCCGGTCCAGTCCGGCGATCGTGTTCCCAAGCGTGCACGCGGCGCTCCCGGGATTAGTCCCCGAGCACGCCGGGTGACGCGCGCGCGCGCACGGGAGACAGGGAGCGACGCCGACGTCTCCTCACGCTCGAACCGTCCAGGTACGGTACGGGTTTCCATGCATATATGCATGCCTCGCTCGTGTGAGTACGTACGCACGTACACGGTACACTGCATCGACGGATTGACCTTGTGTCCACCATATATGCATTAATG
Source organism: Triticum aestivum (assembly GCF_018294505.1). Lineage (NCBI taxonomy): Eukaryota > Viridiplantae > Streptophyta > Magnoliopsida > Poales > Poaceae > Triticum > Triticum aestivum. The sequence continues at coordinate 548,969,005 of NC_057799.1, read as the reverse complement.
CATGCCCCGCTTGTGTGTGCACGTACACAGGTACACTGCATGTCTGTGTCGACGGATTGACCCTTTTTTTTTTTGCAATGCTCAGGTCGGCTGGTGATACACACTGATCCACGCTAGCTAGCTAGCTGCACCACTGGAGATCGAGCGGCCGATCGCGACGGCTCGACGCGTGCGCGCCGGCGCCGTCCTGTTGGCCGCACATGCACATGCACGGCGCGTACCGGCGTACGTACGTGCATACAGGTGCATGCAGCCTTTAGGCCCCTGTTAATGAACAGCCCGGCCTCTGAAACGAGAGACACCTGATCGATGCCTAGCTCGCTCGACTCAGGCTCAGACCCAGGGTCGGTTCTCTCGCCGCGTGCATGGCAATGGCGTCGACCCGGCCGGACGGGCGTCAGGCCGGTCTCGCCATTCCGAGGGGGCTGGCTGCCTCCTGCTCCTGCTCCTCTCCTGCACGACCACGTACGGGCGGCATGCGTTGCACTTGCATTGCATTGACCGTCCCTCCCTCGTGCCAGCTGGAGCACACGGACACGGCCCCGGCCCCTGCAACGAAAGTCGTTGCATGCAATGCAATGCAATGCAAGCGCAGGCACCTCAGCACCTGTGTCGCTGGCTCGCTTTGCTGACTGGCTCGATCTCTCGCTTTGGCACAGGCGCCGCTGCAGTGCTCCTGCTGCCAAAGCAAAGGTACCGTAGCCAGGCACGTATACAATACTAGGCGTGCTTCTGCTATCGCTGCGGTGAGACGCACTTGCGCAGACACGGGCTACAGGACCGATCGGTCGTGAGTTCACGGCTTCATGCATGCATGCATGCATGCATGCATGCATGCATGCGTGAAAGTGGAACCGGCTGCAGCACACGAGACAGACAGACACGCCCACCCCGATGGACCTGATGATCCACACAAATTAACACACCACGATCCTCAGCGCAGCGCAGCGCCGTGCAGTGCGTGACAGATTTGTCTTTTCTCACTCGCAGTACGTTCGTGTTGGACGCGCGTGCTTGGCCTTGGCTTGTGCCGCTGTGCGTGTGTGCGAGTTGTGACAAGGCCCGCCGGACACATCCATCGGTCGCAGCTCCCGCGGCAGGGCACGGGCAGCAATGCAGCGTGGAGATGTGTACGCATCCACGGGCGCACTAGTGCGTGGCAGCGTCCAGCCATCTTTTGCCCTGCTGCGCTATAGTGCTACCTCTCTGTGTCTGGGCGGGTGGCGCGCTAAAAGGGCGGTGTACAACTGTACATACGATGGCCATGCGCATACGGTACTCGGTCGTCTGTATTCAGTTTGACGTGCTACTGTAAGTTGAAACTGGATGCAGCGATAGTACAAAAAAGTTACTGTTGCGCCCAGATGTTTTTAATAAGGCGCCACGAAGAACGGGTGGACTATTTCTTCAGCATTTCAATCTTTAAACGAGACCACAGAACCGTGTGGGTTGAGATGCAAGACATCAAAGAATATTTTTCTTCTTGCAAAAAGATTATAAGTACATGCAGATGCAGCACGCAGATGGCTAATGACTTATACTCCCATCTTAAAAAGGTCTTATATTAGTTTACAGAGGTAGTACTCCCCCCTAAAGAAATATAAGCGCGTTTAGATCACTTTTTTAGTGATCTAAACGCTCCTATATGGGAGTACTTCGGAAGAGATTAATGATCACATGAATACTGGTAATCTTTTCTTTTTAAAGTTGTGGCAAATACAGCACGACAGCTCAAAGAATTGTGGAAGGTACATCAACTGCAGACGATGCTAACACGCTATTCCAAAGCCATATTACACCATCCTTCGCCATTCCTAAGAGGGCGGCTTCCTCGCTTGTCTTGACAAAAGCATTGCAACCTGCCCTGTTGCAGCATCACCACGCAACACTTTTCTGACTACTGCAGGGCCAGCACTGATGGCTTGAAAACTATGGAGGAGCTGTTAATGATGATTCAACGCCAACTTGCGAACAAACTTTCAAGCGAACAGTCGCCTTCGAGTTAACTGATGTACCACTATAATTTCCGTAACAATGTGTGTAGAGGTCTCCTAAGAAACAACCCCCTTTTGTGAACTGATTTTAAAGAATGTGTCAACCTGACCAAAACGGCGGAAAAACATCAACAAAAGTCAGGCACATTCAATTGATACAGTGAGAAGTGTAACCACATACCTTGGACAGATGGTGGTTAAAAAGAACACTATGCACAAGTGGGACAAGACGCGTCAATCAATTGGATGCTTGTCTGCTTGCCGGGAGGTGTACTGGGCTGAAATCAAAAGCAAGGACAAGAACGCGCTCGCCACGAATATTGCATCAAACCAGCGGTGGTAGAAGTCAAACTGAATGTCACCGCCCAAAACATCTGTGATGATCACCCTGAGCAAACGCGCATGAACAAACATCAATTTTCTCAAATGGAATGGGATCACGACATAAATTTTAACGGTTTTGCTAAAGCATATTAGCATAAAGTGAAGTTCAAAGGATCATACTCCATGTTGAATCTGTATTATTCATTAAATAGTCAGATCAGCTGTGAGGTCAACTGAGACGTTCATATTGGAATGGCTAGGTCACATGTGTTTGTTGTATTGGTACACTTTACTCACTATACACTCGTCATGCTACACGCAGTACCGGTGGGAGTGGAAAGACTGAAATAAAAAGGTAACTTGTCTTGAACTGAAAGTGTTGTAACTTAATCCATAGTCATCCCATTAATATATTCAGTTGAACAAATATCTTCAGCATCTTCGTATATACTACCATGTTTTGTTTTTTAAATGATATAGTTGATAACATTTGTGCAAAAAGAGTGGAAGGGTCAATTGAGCCCATAACATTGTCTATGGCTCGGCAACTGAAGTTATTAATACGAATAGAGAACAAAACGAGTTGCATACTTAAATTCAAAGTAGCAAGTTGAGTCAAATAATAATAAAACAAATAAGGCCAGGACAGTCAGTGGCGATGCCAGGAACGGGCCGAGCCCCAGGCGACTGGGCCAGGCCCCGGGCCGCCTCCGTGCACTGTAGCACCATACATACAGTGATTGCTACGGTCCACGAAGGGGTTGAGCCTCACACCCCAGGCCATGGCCCGGGCAGCCTGGGGCCTGGATCCACCGTTGAGGACAGTATACAGGAAGGGTACTCTCAAGCACTAGAAGAATACCTGTACTCATTTGCCAGGCTTTTCCTTATCAGAAGAATAGAAGATATGAAATACATGCCCATGATCTCAGATAAGAAAAGGACGACATTTGTTGTTGAGCCGGTCCCAACTCTAGAAAAAGCAAAGAAGAACTGCATAGAAAATGAGATACAGTCACGTTTGAATGCTCAATAACAAGGAAAACTACAATAGCAGCTGGAAGTCTACTTATAAATGGAGTACTTTACAAGCTGTTGAAATGCATTTATTTCAGTTTAGTACTCCCTCTGTAAACAAATGTAAGGCGTTTTGGCGATTTAAATTAAACTGCTAAAACGTCTTACATGTAAACAAATGTATAAGATGTTTACAGAGTAGCACTTTTCGACCAGTCATGACATTATGGATCAGAGACGACAAGTCCAAATTATGTACAAAATGAAAAGTAGCAACCAAACAGAATGTTCACCTTCATAACATTTGCCAAGAAACCTCGAATAGATATGCCAACCAACATCCCGATGAACAACAAAGATATGTACTGCAAGCACAACGCAAATGCGGGACATATGTAAGTCAGAATGAACAAATAGGCAGGGAGAATATATAGCAACACATAACCTATATTCGACATTGTGACCCAGAGAGAGTATCAAGATATAGTACAATAGATATAAGAGTTTCCAGCAAGGGTCAAATGATGCCAAACAATTCATTTAGGTCAAATCCACATTAACTGTTATTCTGATGAAGTGCAGAATTCATTCTAAGATTATTTTAGCTACAGAATACCTACCTGTGATAATAGCGTGACATCGATACCAATATCAAAATGCCTCAAGAAAATGGTAATCGTCATGGTTACCGGATCAACAGAGCCAGCCTGATAGGAAATACAGAATGTAGGTAAGCGGTGAGAATCAGAAATGGAGAGTAACCAATTCTAGGTCATGAATTCATGGAGAGGTCTGTACCGCTTTAAAGACTACACTCTGCAAGGCCTGCAAAAAGAATCATGAAAATAAAATTAAGATCGTTTACCAATGAGTGTGGGAAAAAAACATCCTCACAAAATAATGTTGCATCAGTTTGAGAGCAGCCAAATGGTGAAATCTTTATACATTTTGTGAAACGGATTTTTTACATACTTTTGTTACTCTAGCTCTGCAAAATTTCATATTTACATGTTGATACATGAACCAGGGAGACGCATAGAGCAAAACAACATAATGCATTTTGAAGAAATACCTTGAGCATCTTATAAACACAATATACTGACAAGGCATAGCCTAGCAGATTCTGAAAATGTCCTCTCCAGGTTCGGGAATAAGCAGCAGCTATCTGCAAAGTAATTGAAGAATTGTGTGCAGAAATTTAGATACTTTATTCTAATAATAATAACCACTGCTGCGAAATGAGATAAGAGATTAAAAAATGTCTCGCTAGAATCAATTTGAATAAATCTATGCTAATACTTCCAAACAAAGATAAGGTGCAAAGCCAGTTATCAGAGGCCAATATACACAGCATAAAGGAAGACACTAAATTTAGAAGAGAAAACACAAAGGAAACTCATCTACAAGCCAAAAAAGCAATGGACTTGAGTAAGTTATATACAACACAATTTATAACATTTACGATGCTGTCTGGTATCTTAGTAATGTGAGAAGAGTACCAGTTCTCACACATGTGTCACCATATTATTGATGAATAGCCAACACAACAAAAAAGTAATAATCATAACTCCCAGGTATTTGTAGGATTGAACACCACAAGATTTCGTAAATCAACAGGATACGTCCCACTATTTGGTTGTTGATCTTATTGATCTTAACACACTGGTCAAATGAGCAACAAAAATACCTTAGCTTGACGTAGTTCATATATCTCAAGGAATAGCTGTTTGGAAAGCTCTTCCAACCCCTGGACCTCTGCTTCCAAGTTTTTGATATCTGCAAGACGTAAAAAGGTATTGGTAACTATCACTAATGGAGCAAACTGCAGAGTCCACGAGTATAGAACAAACAATATACAGCATACCCTGCTCGGTTTGATCTTCCTGCACAGATCGAACAACTGTTCCAACTATACGCTTCAGAAATGATCTGGCTTTAAGCTTCTGCAAGTATTAATGTCTGTCTATTAGGTTATGTCATATGGGTCAACAATAAAATAAAAGAAGTGTGCAGTGATAGTAATAGTAAGCTGCAATGTTAATGTGCGCTACGCTGTGATATTTATCATTCCTTATTAATGGACTATAATGATACTAGAGCAAAAGGAAAAAAAATGGCAATAGTACACAGCAAAATAACCAACGATTTTTATATCTTATCATCCTCTATGTGCCCACAAAATCCTCAAGAGTATTGCAATCCAATAACCATGATCAAGGGATTATTAATTTTTTTAAACAAGAGACTAGCTAGCACACCTCCTCTGATCCTTGAATCCTCTCCATCTCCATTTTGGACAGAATAATTTTCTTTTTCTTAGCAATAGATGACTCCATGGATTGCATCAGCTGCCGCTCCAAAGCTTTGATGTCCATTTCGTCAATTTCCCTGAAGGTCAGGGCATGATAGGTCAACATGATGTTTGTAATGTGGCGTGAACCAACCGAATGGAATCATGTTGAAGTAAACCTGATAAAGAGAGACAGGTAGCTGTATGGCAGATTGACCGCACCAAAACCAGAAAGAACAGCCATGACAGTCACTCCAATTACGCCAATCCTACTAACCAACTGCGGCATCGTGAAGAAACCTACAGAGTGAGCGCCAAGTCAAACCCAGTGACACAGTAGACATGAAGTGAATGCATCGAACAGGCGTGTAATTTTTCTGAAAACCACAGTGCATCAGAGTCGATAGCCCAAGTCCTAGCGACAGCTGTCAACCGTGGAATGGAATGATTGTAAACTCAGACCTTTCTCTGGAGAAGGCATGGGGAAGTGAATCCCCATGCGCCAGAACCCGTAGAGGAAGATGGTCAGGAAGAGGGCCGCGGCGAGGCAGGCCCGCTGCCTCCTCACCCCTGCAACCACCAACCAACCGATCAGCCGATCAGAACAGCCACAGGGAGGGAAACACAAGACTGGAACAAATTGGGAGAGTGGTGACCTGAGTTGCGGAGCAGCAGGTAGCAGTGGTAGTAGGGGAGGAGGAAGACGAGGAGGAGGATGAGGCAGAAGAGGTCGAGGTGCCAGTTGAGGAAGCGCGCGTGCTTGGAGAGGACGGGGAGGATCTCGAAGAGGACGAGCTGGAAGAGGTTGCAGGAGAAGGCGAAGACGAGGCCGAAGAGGATCTGCACCAGCGCCCGCCGCTCCTCGTACTCCTTGTACAGCCGCCGGTTGAGGAACCACAGCCCCGCCCACCCCAGCCCCACCAGCGACGCCCCCACCACCGTGCCCTCGTAGACCACCACGCCCCACCCCATCTCTCCCCCTTCGCTTCTCGACGCGCCGGCGGGCTTCCGGCCGGCGGGGCTCGGGGTGGTCGGCGGTCGGATCTCGTGGGAAACCGAACGGGGAGGAGGGAGGAGGGGGGCTGTGAATCTGCCGTGCGCTATTCCCCCGCACCGCCGTCATCCTCCTCCCGCCGTGATGATGTGTTGGCCCTGGACCGGGCCGCGCAGCTCAAAGCCCATCCATCCTGCGACAGGCCCGATAACCCGCGTGCCCGGCACGTTTATAATCGGGCCGTGCCGGCACGTGGGCCGCCTAGGGCTGTGCCTGGGCCGCAAGGCTGGGCACGAGTGCCGGCACGGCACGGCCCGTTAAATTTATTTTTTCTGGAGTCTACTGTCTAGTGCACTACCTAGAATAAAAGGGAGCCGTGCGTGGTGTGCAGTGTTCCAGGCATAGCTCGTACGTAACATGCCTCAATGGGCCACTACTGCCTAACGTGATGCATGTTAAACGGGCCGTCGTGCCGGCCCGTGTAGTGAGGGGACCGTGCCTGGGTTAGAAAGGGCAGCAAGCGTGCCGGCCCGGCACAGCCCGTATACTTAGCATGCCTAGCCGGGCCGTGATGTGTGTGGCCCGTTTAATCCTCGCCGGGCTGGGCCGGGTGTGCCGTGCCGTCCCATCTGGCCAGGTTTGAGCTAGATGCATGATGGATGGGTTTTGAGTTCAGATATATAACACGGTACCGTTTTCCCCTCTAGTTAGGGTTTCTCTTCCTCCCGGCGGCGGCGCGCCCCGACGTGGAGATCGCGATCCCCACCGCTCCCCTACCACCGATCGCGGACGCCCGCGGGGTGGCTGGCGCTGTGGCAGTCTGGAGACCGGTTTTTGGGAACATCCCGCCCGCGGAATCCACAGTTTTTCTCGGGCAAGAGATACGATGGAGGGCTCGACGTCGGCTTCTGGAACGACGATGAGCGACATGGAATCAATGATGAAGGAGCTAGGGTTGAAGGAGGATGACTTGGTGGACATAGTTGTGGAGGATGGTGACTTGCCGGAGGAAGCTGCTCGTTGGATGGCAATTGCTCGTGTGCACAGCGACAGGCCGTATAGTCAGTATTGGTTCTTTCGCAACATGAGGGTTGCCTGGGATCTTGCTCAGGAAGTTAAATTTCGTCCCCTGGAGGATAACCTATACACCCTGAAGTTCTCTTGCCTCGGGGATTGGGAGCGAGTAATTGAAGACGGGCCATGGACCTTCAAAGGCAAGGCGGTCGTCATCGAGCCATATGATGGAATCACCAGACCGACATCGATTAGCTTGAACAAGATTGAGATGTGGATTCAGATCCACGACCTCCCGGAACTGTTTTTTGGCCTGATCAAATCCCTTGCTGGCACAGTCGGAGATTTCATCTATGCTGAACCCAAATCCCAAGATTTCGAAGGCAATTTTTTCAGGGTGCGTGTCAAGGTGGATGTCACAAAACCTCTCAGGAACGCTGTTTCTTTGGTGATTAAGAAGAAGATGGAGATCTTCAGGGTCAAATATGAACGACTGCCCGACTGGTGCGCCGTCTGTGGTATGTTAGGTCACTTATATAAAGAATGTGGCAACGGGATTCATCCTCCATCTGCTCTAGTTTTTAAAAATCTTCGAGCTGATTGGTTCAAGGGGCCAGGGCGAGGACCTGGAGCTGACAGGGCATCAGGTGGTGGTAGAGGTAGAGGCAGAGCTGGCCGTGGAGCAGGCCGTGGTGCCAGTCAAAGGGGTGCAGGCCAGCATGAAAGTACAGAATACAGGGGACGGGATGATCCCAGTCTTAATGATGATATAGATATGGTAGGGGCTGAAGGCAACAGAAAGCGTGGAGCAACACAAGCCAGCTCTGGGGGGCGGTTGTGCCAGAATATGTTGCAAAAAACAGTTCGGGTCGAGCTCCTCTGGCTTTACCCCCTGCGGTGGTACCCCCTAGCCCAACATCTAAGCAAGAACCAAAGAGGACGAAAGCTACTGTGTTGATGTTTGAACAAGGAAACCTGAATGCAACAAGCAGCAACAACCCTTTCTGATGCGCGTTTGGCGGGCTCCCTTGAGGAATCGCGCCGAGCGCAATGAGTCTTCTATGCTGGAACTGTCGCGGGGCTGGCAAACCCGCGACAGTTCGTGAGCTTCGTGATCTCACGAGGCAACTTGCCCCCTCTATCGCATGTATCGTCGAAACTCAATTAGAGGGCTCTCGAGTAGAGAATCTAGCTGGCACTTTAGGTTTCAATAAAAGTTTTGCTGTTAGTAGTCGTGGAAGGAGTGGAGGACTATGTATTTTTTGGAATGATGAAATAAAGCTTGAAGTTGTCGGGTACTCTGATTACCACATTGATGCTATTGTTGATGCAATGGTTGATCACAGGACAAGAGTTACTTTTGTGTACGGGGAGGCACAAGTCAATGAACGATATAAAACCTGGGATACGTTGAGGGGTATTGTCGGATCGAGTGACTTGCCTTGGCTAGTCGTGGGGGATTTCAATGAGGTCCTCCATGCGCACGAACACGACGGCGTCGGCAGGAGGAGTCAGGCACAGATGGATCTGTTCCGAGATGCTTTCGATACGTGTGGCCTCTCAGATATAGGATACATTGGGAACAGCTGGACTTTCGAAAAGAAGGTCACCGGAGGAACCTTTACTAGAGTCAGGCTGGACAGAGGCGTTGCAAATCCTGCCCGGTCAATTGCTTGTCCGGGAGCTACGGTGGAGCACAAAACAGCAGCTACATCCGATCACGTACCAGTTTACGTAAGCTACAGCGAGGTGCATGCATGCAGCTCTGGGCCAAGGCCTTTTAAATACGAAACATGCTGGGAGAGAGACCCAGCGCTGCCGGCTGTGGTCGCGACTGCATGGACAGCGACAGGGGCTTCCTCGGTCCAAGAGCTAAAGGACAAAATGCAAGTGCTGGCAGGGGACCTATCGAGGTGGGATCGCACTCATTTCGGCAATATTCGGCAGGAGATCTCTCGGTTAAGGAGACAGCTACAGGAGTTACGCGACTCCCAAGGTGGATCAGGTCCCAATCATTTGGAGATTAAAATTGTTGATCGCCTCACGGAATTGTATCACAGAGAAGAAATGCTATGGAGACAAAGGGCAAGATTGGAGTGGCTGGCACATGGGGACAGGAACACGTATTTTTTCCACCTTAGAGCTAGCAGAAGGAGAAGAAAAAATCAGATCAAATCCTTACAGAGACCGGAGGGGCAAATGACTACTGATAAAAGTGAGATGGAGTCGCTGACTACAGCTTTCTATGAGAACTTGTACACATCGGAGGGGGTTCAAAACATGAATCAAGTTCTGGACACTGTGCCTCGTAAGGTCACCCAGGCAATGAATGAATCGCTTAACGCGCCGTATACCCAACAGGAGGTCAAGGATGCTTTATTCCAAATGTTCCCACTCAAAGCACCTGGCCCGGATGGATATCCTGCACATTTTTTTCAACATCATTGGGAGATATATGGTGAGGAAGTCACCAAAGTGGTGCTGAAAATTGTTGAGGGTACTGAGACGGCGGCGAGTATCAATGAGACTGTGTTAGTCCTAATACCTAAGGTAAAAAATCCCACACTTTTAACCCAGTTTTGACCGATCAGTCTATGCAATGTACTGTACAAGATTGCATCAAAGGTAATATCCAACCGCCTAAAGTTAGTTTTACCCGACATTATTTCTGAGGAGCAGTCAGCTTTTGTCCCAGGCAGACTGATCACCGACAACATTATAACTGCTTATGAATGCCTGCATTTTATGAAGCGAAATAAGGCGAAGAAGCACCAATCGTGTGCACTGAAACTTGATATGATGAAGGCATATGATAGGGTCGAGTGGGAATATTTGAGAGCTATAATGCTAAAGCTGGGCTTCACAGTGCGGTGGGTGGATATAGTGATGAATCTTGTCACCACAGTTAAGTTCTCCGTAATGTTCAATGGAAACAAATTGCAGGAGTTCACACCAACCCGTGGAATCAGACAGGGGACCCCATTTCCCCATACTTGTTCTTGTTGGTAGCAGAGGGCCTTTCGTGCCTCCTTAAATCCAAAAATGAGTCATCCAACTTAAGTGGTTTGCAGGTAGCCCCCTCGGCTCCACCAGTGAATCACTATTATTTGCTGATGACAGCCTGCTGTTCTTCAAGGCTAATAGTGTGGGTGCTAATGAGGTAACCAGGTTCTGGACACATACTGTCAGGCAACTGGTCAACGTATAAATTTTGCAAAGTCATCAGTCTTCTTCAGTAAAGGAGTTCCTGAGTCTGTGAGGAATGAGATCAAGGAGCTGCTCAATGTTCCAAATGAGACATTAAACGAGAAGTACTTGGGAATGCCGTCTGACATTGGTAACTCAAAGAACGGTGCCTTCAAATATCTAAAGGATCGGTTGTGGAGCAAAGTCCAGGGGTGGATTGCAAGCACAATGTCAGCAGCAGGTAAGGAAGTCCTTGTTAAATCTGTAGCTCAGGCAGTGCCAGTTTTCTCTATGTCTTGCTTCAAGCTCCCAAGAGGATTGTGTGAACACCTCAATATGCTAATAAGAAAATTCTGGTGGGGAAGCAAGGAAGGCAAACGCAAACCTCATTGGGTCTCTTGGCAAACTATGACCCAACCGAAAGGTATGGGTGGTCTGGGTTTTAAAGATTTCGAGCTGTTTAATCTTGCTATGTTGGCAAGGCAGGCATGGAGGTTGTTACAGAACCCTGAGACTTTTAGTGCAAGGCTTTTGAAGAGCATTTACTTTCCAAATTCAGATATCTTGCAGGCTAGCCTCGGGGGCCACCCTAGTCAGATATGGAGGGCAATCATCGAAGGAAGAGATACCTTAAAGCAGGGTTTAATAAGACGGGTGGGTAATGGCGACACAACACACATCTGGAACGATAACTGGCTCCCCAGGGATGAGATGCTTCGCCCATACGGCAGCCGAGTACAGAACCCGCGACTTTGGTCTCAGAACTAATTGACCATACATCTGCAACTTGGAACAGAACGGTGGTGGATGCAACTTTCATGCCAATGGACGCCACCGTTATTCTTGGGATTCCTCTCTGCACCCGCAATATTCCTGACTTTTGGAGTTGGCACTACGATAAGCATGGCCTATTCACCGTGAAATCAGCTTACAACATGCTCGTAGCAACGAAGCAGCGAAGAGAAGCATGGTTGGAGGGAACCGCGGGCACCTCAAGTTCAAACGCAGAGCAGAACAGCTGGAAACGACTGTGGAAGATGAGTGTTCCGGCTAAGGTGAGGATGTTCTTGTGGCGCCTTTCCAGACACTCGCTACCAACGAATGATGTACGCATGCATCGTCGCATGGCAGATTCAGCCAGCTGTGGGCTTTGTGGCGCGCCTGACTCTTGGCGGCACTCTCTCATCGAATGCACCGCTTCAAGGTGCACTTGGGCTCTCAGCGACAGTGATCTTGTGCAGCAAATCACGGAAATCTCTGAATCCTCTGCCAAGCAATGGATGTTCACTCTCATAGAAACTCTATCGCAGCAGAAATTCACGTTGTTTGCGGTCACTTTGTGGGCTATCTGGTCGGCACGACGAAAGGCGATACATGAAGGTATTTTCCAGAGCCCTCAGTCCACACATGCGTTTGTAAACAGGTATATATCAGATTTGGATATCGTTGGTACTAGCAATCCGCGGGCCGTCCAGGGACCGGTATTGCATGCGTCGCCTGCTGCTAGACCCAAGGCACCTCCTATGGGATATGCAAAAATTCATGTGGACGCAGGAGTCAGGTTTGAGCGGGGAGGCTCTGCTGCTGCTATCTGTAGGGATGACCAAGGATTCTATCTCGGAAGCTCTGCACTCGTCACTTATGGTATATGCGATCCTACTGTGTTGGAGGCAATTGCCTGCCGGGAGGCCTTAGCCTTGGCGGAGGACCTCAACCTACAACAGTTCATCATTGCCTCAGACTGCAAACAAGTTGTCTCAGACATTCAAAAGGGGACCAGAGGCCGATATGGTACTATCATCAGCGAAATAAAACTCAGTGCTACTACGTTTAATTGCAATTTTGTTTGGGAGGGTCGTGCCGTAAACTATGAGGCACATAGATTAGCTAAATTTGCTCTTTCGCAGGGTCCGGGACGCCATATGTGGCTTGGAAACCCCCATGACCTTTCATGTATCCCACTTCATGTGGATTATGGTGATGAATAAACTGTTTTTCACCCCTCAAAAAAAAGATATATAACACGGTCTCGCCTCTGGGCGCGGGAGATAGGCCAGTCTATACTGTGGCCCCTCTGATTTGAGTTCTTTTTCTTGTGTTTTATTATCTGTTTTTATGTTTCTTCAACATTTTTTTCTATTTCTCTGCGTACTTTCACCAGTTTTCTTCTGATTTTCATTTTTCACTTTTCTCCTTCTTCTTTTTTCTCGATAATCAACATCTAGTTTTTTCATACACATTGTAAATTTTTGGTATATATGTGGAACATTTTTTGACACACGTTGAATATTTTTCAAATAAACCATGCACATTTATTTAAATACTTGTTTTTAACATTTTCCTGAATACATACTAATTTTTTTTCAAATATGCGCTGAATAAATTTGAATAGCATGATTTAAAAAACTATACGTATATTTTTTTACATTGTATAAAAGCGTGAATTTTCTTTAAGATGACACAAACATTTATTTTGAAACACACGAGCATTTTTAAGAAGGGAAGTAAATATTTCTAAAAGAAGGGAACTAAATATTTTTTACACTATATTTTTATGCTACATGGATATTTTTTACATTGAGTAAGCATTTTTTAAACATGTTAAGTACATTTTAAACACATATACATTTTTTTATAAATGGCACGTACATTGTTTTGAATGGTATGAGACATATTTATAAAATTATGCGAATATTTTTGACATTGCACATACTTTTTTTTAAATGTCGTGAACATTCTTTCTCAAATGCTATCAACACTTTCTAAAAATTGAGAGAATTTTTACAATGCACAAACATTTGTTAACAAGCAACTAATTTGTTAAGATAACTAAAATATGTATCCATTACAGAAATATAAATCTCTCTATATATCTATATACTACTTAAAAATAATGTAAGCTTCCATGTTTGACATATTTTCTCACCACCTCTTCATCCAATCTTTCCAGTGTGAACATCAATCATCTTAACTTTCTTCTTTTCTAAATCAATTCCAGTTTAGTTTACCTACCAAACTTCATACAAAAATATAAGATAAAACACGGCAGGATTGATAAAATGTTTATTTACACAGTTCATTAATATGAGAAGGTTAATCAAAACTAACATACTAGAATAGTTATATCCCATAGCAACACACGTGCATTTTCCTAGTTTTTTTAGCTAAACAAAAAAAGCATGCGCTACGAGAAAACCCTCCCTCCCGTGATGGATTGGCCCTTTTAGGGTGACACCTGAGGCGAGGGGTTCTTTCCTCTCACTAAAAGGGCCAAACATGGGCCGGCCCAATTTACAATATTTCCTGTGTGACTTTTCCGCTGATTCCCAGAACCGGATTTACCCTTTTTTGTGTTTCTTTTAGATGCTTTGTCTTTCTTTTTTTCATGTTTCATATATTATATTTCATTTAATTTAATTATTTATAATTTTACTTTTTTTGGAAAATCACAAATTTTCTGTGAACATTTTTTAAAAGAAAGAACACATTTTTAATTATTTTAGAATTTTTCAAGATTTAGTTAATTCATAAAAAATCGAATTCATGATACTTTGCTAAATTCGTGAACATATTAAAAAATGTAAATATTATTTCAAATCATGAATAATTTGAAAATTTGTTAACAATTAGATTACGAACATTTTTTAATTCGCAAAAAATCCAAATTCATGGACTTTTCTTGAAATTGCTAACATTTGTCTTGTCATGAACATTAGTCGAATTAGCAAGTTCTTGAATTCGTGAACAATTTCTTTTTAATTCATGATTTCATTTTGTATTCATGAGCAATTTTTGAAATTATTGACACTCTTTCAAATTAGCGACTATTTTATATTTCTCGGATATTTTGTTGAATTCACAAATTTTTAAAAAATAAGAAATATTATTGTAAAATTCAAAGTAGTTACCCTGTTTTTTGGAGAACGCATAACATGGGCTTGCCCACATACCATCGCCAAGCGCTTAGGTGCATATCGCTTTGCCTAAAAAAAGGCACATGATTGCTTCCCTAAAAAAAAGGTGCATGATTGCTCGCCCGTCATAGGGCTATGCGTGCGATAGGAGAACTCATCGTACTCCGCTCGTTGGGCGTTTGTGAGCCCACTAACGGACCTCCTACTTCACGACCAGCGCAATGCGAAAACCTGAAACGCGCAACCCCCCCCCCCCCCCCTCCGTTCACCCTTTTGGATCAGCCCATGTGCGGGATTGGGAACCCCTTCATTTCGTTTTAACCTTTTGTTTTGCCTTTTCCGTTCCTTTTTTGGCTTCTTTAATGAAATTTGGAATGCCCGGAAATGTTCATTATTTTGAAAAAATGTTAATAAATTTAGAAAACCCAAAATTTAAATTATGTTCATGAAAAAAACGTGTTAAAGGATTTCAAAATATGTACATTTATTTTTAAAAGGAGTGTACACCTAATTGAAAAAGAGATTGCAGATTAAAAAAATGGTTGATGAATCTCATGAAATGTTTGCCGATTCAGAAAATGGTCGCAAATTTCTAGAAATGGTCAGTTTTTGTATTTGCTGGATAAAAGTTTGAATTTGATGAACCTTTTGGAATTCAATGAACCTTTTTTGAGTTATCTTATCTTTTTTACAATTCATGTAAATTTTTGAAAAACCATATGCTGGACATTTTTAAATTGTGATGTATATGTTTTGTATTTGATGAACAAAATTCAATTCGATGAACACTTTTTTATATTGATGAAGATTTTTTGAATTCGGTGAACAATATTTGAATTTGATGAACAAAAAATTTGAGAATTTAAAGAAAACTTCAGTTTGGAAAAATATCCAAAAATAAATGATAAACAAAATGAATAAAAAGTTAAGAACAAATAAAAAAACATGAAAAAATAAAAAGGAAGACGAAAAACTGGAAGTGAGATTGTGCACTGGGCCTGACGGCCCAATTTACTTGGCACAGTGGGCATTTGTTCATGTAAAAAATGTCGGGTGTATAAAAAAATGTAAAAAAATGTTCATCAACATCTGTTCATGTAATAAAATGTTCATCAATTTTTTTGCACATTTATTACATTAGTTAACATTCTTTGATTTCATGAACATTTTTGCATTTGCGCTGGCCTAACGGCCCAATTCACTTAGCGAGCACAGTGGGGTGCGTGTTTGATCGACAGTTTTGCATTTGCGAACATTTTCTAGTGGCAACTAACTAGACCAGCCCATTAAAAGAATTGTGCGCTGCACATAACCAATTTTCTAGCTTCTCTTATCAGTTATTTCTTTTTTTTTGTGAGACTAGATCTTAGTCAACTGAGATTTAACGAAGTGTAAATCGAGTGACATAACATGTAGAATAGCTAAGAAGGAATTTTTGCATGGATCTTCACATAAGATCTTATGAATATGGCATTGACGGAGACTTCGTTAAGTCTCGGTCGACTGAGATTTAGCAACAACGTTCTATTTTCGTTGATTTTCTTTTTGAAGATTTAAAAAAATGGTTATGAATTAAAAATGTTCAGTATTAAAAGTAATGTTCATGAAAAAAGTTTTTGTGAAATTAAAAAACATTATAAATTTCAAAAAATGTTTTAGAATTATTTTGCATTTCAGAATATGTTGAAAAATCAAATAATGTTCACTAATATAATAAAGGAAAAAATATATTTTTTTCCCTCAACTTTATCAAAAGTTTAGAAAGGATACCTCAACTCCAAAATCGGAACCTACTCCCTCAATTGTCGAACCCGGATAACCGCTTTAGGTTGTTTTGTGGTGATGTGACATGGTTTTGATCGCCGACCTCGCCACATCGTTGTTTGATACATCTCTATCGTATCTATAATTTTTTATTGTTCCATGACAATATTATACAATTTTTATATATTTTTGGCAACATTTTATATTATCTTTTGGGACTAACATATTGATCCAGTGCCCAGTGTCGGTTCCTGCTTATTGCATATTTTTTGTTTCACGGAATATCCATATCAAACGAAGTACAAACACGATAAAGTTAGGGCATGTCCCAGTGAGGAAAGGATGACGGAGACTATGATTCCTCCAAAACTCGGGATGAGACTCCGAACAAAGAGAAAAATAATAATAAAACTGAGGCCAAAGATCCCAAGAAAAAAATAAGAGAAAAAGAGAGAAGGGGCAGGCTAGTTCCACACTGGTGCTTCAAAGTAGCACCATGTTTTCCATATAGAGAGTCTCCTATGTAGTCAGTTTCATATACGAGTGGGAATTTTTCATTATAGAACTTGGCTTGTATATTCTGATGATGGGCTTCCTCAAATGGCCGAGGTCTTCATGAGCAAGTAAGTTGGATGCGCACCCACTTAGTTTTCGGTTTGAGCTTTCATACACTTATAACTCTTAGTGCACCTGTTGCATGGTAATCCCTACTCCTTGCATTGATATCAATTGATGGGCATCTGCATAGCCCGTTGATTAGCCGCGTCGACGTGAGACTTTCTTATTTTCTTGTCTTCTCTATATTTACCCCTATCATCATACTCTATTTCACCCATAGTGATATGTCCATGGCTTGCGCTCATGTATTGCGTGGGGGTTGAAAAAGTTGAAGCGCGTTAAAAAGTATGAACCAATTGCTCGGCTTGTCATCGGGGTTGAGCATGGCAAGACTATATGATTGTGTAGGGATAACGTTTTCTGCCATTGATATTATGAAAGACATAATTGTTTGTTGGGATGCCTGAGTATTGATGTCTTTATATCAAATTATATGCTATTGCTTTGAATCACTCATGTCTTAATATTAAAATTACGGAGAATTATTTTGAAATATATGTGATTTTTGGGAGGTGGAACCAACGCAAACGGAGACCCACGACCTCCACATGATACCAGGGTGCGGCCTCCCCCCCCCCCGGCGCACAATGGTGCCTTGTGGGCACCCCGTAAGTCGGTTGGGGCTCTACTTTGGGCGCAAGGAAGCTTATATTCGGAAAAAAAATCGTGTTAAAATTTCAGCGCAATCGGAGTTACGAATCTCTGGATATTTAAGAAACGGTGAAAGGCCAGAAAATAAGAACGCGGAACAGAAGAGAACAAAGAGATGGATCCAATCTAGGAGGGACTCCTGCCCCTCCACCGCCATGGAGGCTATGGACCAGAGGCGAAACCCTCCTCCCAACTAGGGGGGAGGCCAAGGAAGAAGAAGAAGGAGGGGGCTCTCTCCCCCTCTCTCCCGGTGGCGCCGGAGTGCCGCCGGGGCAAAGATCGTGACAACGATCTACACCAACAACCTTACTACCATCAACACCAACTTTCTTCCCCTCTATCCACCAGTGTAACCTCTCTATTCCCGCTGTAAATCTCTACTTAAACATGGTGCTCAATGCTATATATTATTATCCAATGATATGTGGTTATCCTATGATGTTTGAGTAGATCTGTTTTGTCATATGGGCTAATTGATGATCATGATTGGTTTGAGTTGTATATTTAATTTTGGTGTTGTCTTATGGTGCCCTCCGCGTCGCGCAAACGTGAGGGATCCCCGTTGTAGGGTGTCGCAATACGTTCATGATTCTCTTATAGTGGGTGGCGAGAGTGACAAAAGCTTATACCCGAGTAATGGGGTTGTTGCGTACGGGAGTAAAGAGGACTTGATACTTAATGCTTTTTTTATTGAAGGGGCCACACGGCCCCCATTTTCATTATGAAAATGGAGTTGTTTACAAGGCATCAAACCAATATTACATCACTGATCTAGAAGCCACACCAGGATGCTCCAGCCTATCAAGCCTAATCATCACACCACTGATATATATCACCACATCAGGATGCTTCAATCTGTCCAAAACTAGTCATGAAAGGGCCTAGTGCTATGCTAGATACAAAGGTATCAACAGACTAAAGGACGATAACCAAATTAACATAAAGGCTTTGAAGCCAGCAAGCATTTCCAGCGGCTAGCTTCACAAAATCCTTCTCACATGCGGCGCCAAACCATGCCCTCCTTTGAAGATATCACGAGTCACCCTCACGATACGTCTAGACACCTGATGAAGCATGCTTTGCACCCCTCTTTTCTGCAGATTTTTCCAAGAGTCAGGTAGGGAACAAACAAGAACGATAATGTCAGTAGGATCTCTAGGCATAACACTTTGAAAACATGATTTGTTCCTTGTTTTCCATATAGACCACAAGAGAGCAGCAGTACCCAATAAAAAAACTACTCTATCTTTGCCAGTATAGCTAGACAACCAGTTCTGGCATAGGTCGTAAAAAGACATTGGAGCTCTCTGGTTCCCTAGAGCACATCCCACAATATTCCACAGGAACTTAGCTAAGGAACAAGAGAAAAATAAATGATTCACACTCTCTTCACAGTCACAAAATTCACAAAACTTAGCACCTTTCCAACCTTTTTTACTCAGATTGTCCTTGGTTAGAATCCTATTTTTGATTACTAACCAAGAGATTGCCTTAACTTTAAGAGGCATCTTCATCCTCCATAGTTTTTTTAAAGGGAAAACAACTTGTCTAGCTATAAGATAGTGATACAGAGATTTAACGGAAAAGCTACCGGAGTTTGTAAGTAACCATTTAACTTTTTCAGACTTATCTGACAAAATCACCTGACCATACATATCAAGTAACTTATTCCACATATCAAGAGTCTCCCCATGTAAACATCTTCTGAACCTAATACAATTAAACTCCAAGGTAAATGCCTTCGCAACAGTAACATGTTTGCAAAAAGTTAAATTATAAAGACAAGGAAAAATCAAACAAAGAGGTTTATCCTTTATCCACACATCTTCCCACAATCTAGTTTTACGTCCATCCCCCACAATTCTCTGACAACAACTATAGAAGATATTCTTAACTTCCATTAAGCCATTCTAGAAGTGGGAGTTGTTAGGAGATGATTCACATTGAGTCAAAGTTTTCTTCTTCAGATACTTTGCTCTAATCAACTCCTGCCAGTCCCCCTTCTCATTTTCTAGTCTCCAGAGCCACTTACAAAGAAGACTAACATTTTTAACATCTAGATTAGTAACCCCCAGTCCTCCCTGGTCCCTAGGTTGGCACACATCATTCCAGTTGACCAGGTGGTACTTCCGCACTCCCTCCCTTTCTTGCCAAACCAAACAAGCTCGGAAAAAATCAAAATGTTTACCCACACCTTTAGGCAATCTAAAGAAGGAAACCATGTGACTAGGGACACTACTCAAGCAAGTCTCAGTTAGAATGAGTCTCTCTCCCAAGGAAGCAAGCTCCCTTGCCAGGTAGTTTCTTTCTTCTCACATTTCTCCTCAGCAGGTTTCCAATCACTATTACTAAGTTTCTTGTAGTGTAGAGGCATACCCAGGTAGCGAAAAGGAAAGGTTCCAATTGTGCAAGTAAACATCTGAGCATATTCCTTTTGTCTTACTTCCGCCTCACCAAAGCAGCAAACCTCGCTTTAAAAAAAAATTAGACCAGTCAAGTGCTCAAAGACACAAACAATGATTTTAAGATTCCTAGCTCCTTCCAAGTCGTCCTCGAAACAAAAAATCGTGTCGTCAGCATATTGTAAAACAGAAAGGCCACCTTCATAAATCTGAGGGGCTAGACCTTTTATAAACCCTTGCTCCTGAGCCCTTCCAACCAGGGTCACCAGGACATCAACAGCTATATTAAACAGCAAGGGGGAGAAGGGATCCCCCTGCCTTAGACCTTTTCTAGTAGTAAAATAATTACCCAACATATCATTTAAAGCAATAGCCACTTTCCCATCCACAATGGCTGACTTGGTCCACTAAATAAACTTTTCAGGGAACCCTTTCATCTCTAACACAGAAAGCATAAAGTCCCAGTTAATTTTATCATAAGCTTTCTCAAAATCGACTTTAAAAAGCACACCAGAGAGCTTGTTTCTATGAAGATAGTGCATGGTCTCATGCACCATTACTACATTATCCAACAAATAACGCCCTTTAATAAACGATGTTTGGATCTTAGACACTAGCTTGTCAGCAACTAACATAGCTCTAGTGTTCAAAACCTTGGTAAAAATCTTAAAAGGAACATTAAGCATACAAATAGGTCTATACATTTGAATCTTATCAGGCCCCTGGCCTTTGGCAATCAATGTAACAACACCATAATTTAGCCTAGAAAGGTCCAATTTGCCATAAAAAAAATCATTAAACAGCTGAAGTAGATCAGAACAAATTAAATCCCAAAATACTTGGTAAAATTCAAGAGGCATTCCATCGGGGCCAGCCGCTCGGTTACGTTTCATAGAGAAAATAGCAACACACTTTCAGACATATCCCCACAAGGGTTTTCCCCCAGACCACCATCTTTCCCTACAAGTGCAGCAGTTTGAGTCAAATTCAGACACACAGGCTTTTCATTCTCTTTATCAAAGTCATTCTGTACTTCATCGGGATCATCACCAAGCATCTCTCTGTCAACTGCTTCATTGATCTCACCAATTTTTTGTGTACCAATGCCAAGTCGCCTCGCAAAGTCATCAGGGTCCTGCGTACAATCAAACTCATCTTCTTTCTGATAATCCACATCATCAGTAAAGTCCTCCAGCACAGCTAAGTCTTTGGCGAATTCAGCATTAACTTGTTCCACTCCGGAGAGTAGTTTCTCATTTGACATTTTTTTTTCTCAAGCAGTTTTTTCCTAGTCTCTCTCTCTCTCTCAGCAATTAAGTTCATGTCAACTTCATACTAGCTAGAAATAACTTCTTCCATGTGTGTATCTTCATCATAAGCTGCACCTGCATCTACATGTAGTTGATTCCTCGGAGATTTACTGCATCCTGCATCATCTCCATTTGCCTTATCTCTAGGTCTTTTTTCAGCAACACTAGCATTCGCGACGATGTTTCTGGGATTACTCACTAAAATTCCCCTTTCCATTGGACCTCCTTCTTCCACAATATCTTCCAAATCGAAGTAGATGTCGTAAATGTAGCCACCCTCACTAAGAGGCACACTTGATGGTATTTTTCTTGGGTCCATAACCCCTATTTTTGCTCTAAGAACCTCACATTGCCTGTACAATTCCATATCGATCTCAAGGACCTCCCCAATCAGTGACCTAGCCTCACAAAACCCTTGGTAGTGCTGCAAGGTTTCTGGCACTCCGCTAATTGTCACACATCATACATATAACTTGTAAGATGCCATCGAGGAATTTGTCCATCTACTTATCTTTATACTGACTCTGCTACCAATCAACCCAAAGAAGCTGTAGGTTTTCATTTCATCAATTTTTTGTATTGAAGGGAACTTCACCAGAAACTTGTTTTTTAGATACGGTTTAGCGAGCCACTCCCATCCCCATTGAAACATCATGCTCAAAGAGTTGACCAGTTTCTGTGCAGTGAGCACCCCATCTTTAACAGTGACAACAGCAATCGCCTCCTTAGTTTTATCCGACTCTGGCTTCTTTCCAGTACGAGCAGAGAACATCTGTAGCCCATCCGCTCCCATACCAATCAAACCAGCTATCGCCTTAGATTGCATCAGCAGTGAGCATTTCCGAGATAAATGATAATCCCTCTTAGTACAGTTCACACAAAACATAGCAGTTTTACAATCCTTGATCCCATGGCCAGGGAGCTCACACTTATAGCAGATTAAAGGAGGTCTACCATTAGCAGAATTAGCACCACTACTAGTCCCAGCACCAGCATGTACAAAACCGATCCAGCATTATTTTGTCCTGACCCTTGCCCATTGTGTTGAGTATTCATCCCAACATGGAAAAAATTACCAAAGTTCCCTCCACCCATTGGCATCTGCTACTCAAAACTGTAGCCTGACTGAATTGGAGCATGATAAGTACCTTTCCCGAATTGTGCTTGACCTGGAGTGAAGAACTCCATGGGCCGCATCTGCCGAGTTCCTTGCTACCCGACGAAGGAGCCAGGAATAGGGCCGAAGCCGCCGCCCAAGCCGGAGTTGGGCTGAAGGGGCTGCTGTACTGGTGGACCATGCCACCCCGTCCAGTCATCGGCGGCATGGCCAGGCGGCCGGTTCGCATCCTCCACCAGCACCCGCCCGTCAACCCCCTCGCCAATCCCCTCTCCCAGCCATGGCAGCTTGCGCAAAGGAAATCCTCCTACCGTCCGACGACGCGCGGGCACCAGAACCTCCGCCAACAACAGGCCACTCCGCCGCCTCCGCCGCCGCCCGCCGCCTAGGTTTAGCAACTCGGGCAGGGACCTGGAGCCAACCCCCCTGTATTGAACTCAATTTGGAATCGGCCTGGTCCACAACGGTCGAAGGAGACTAGTCAAGTCAGGAAATGACTCACGCGAATCCGCCATCGACGTCACCTCCGAATTGCCTTGGATGGACGACACGTGGGAAGAGGCCACCCATCCGCCATGGATCAGGTCAGCGAGGTCAAACACAAGAGACTGAACCACCGGCGTACCAGGCCTCACGCCCTCGCAACGGCGCTCGAGCTGGGTTTGATCATCATTGGCCGCCACGTTTTCCACATCCTTAGATGACGCACCTCATCGGAGATCCTGCCAGGGTAACACCAACACATCATCTGCAGGGATAGGGGAAGAAGCGAGGCAGGAGCGATCACATCCGCTCACCTGAGGCACCGTCGATGGAGCGAGGCCCTCGGAACGCGTCGAGACCCATCCCTCGTCGCTCATGGCCTTTCCGACCGTGTACGCCTCGTTGTCGCCGCGGCGGCGCGGCAACTGAGCGGAGCGGTGCGCGGTCCGCCCATCTTACTATGGTTGGATTTTACCTTAATGATATTTGGTAGTTGCGGATATTTTTTAGAGTTCCAATCATAAGTGCATATGATGTAATACGAAAAGTATGTTAGCTCATGCCTCTCCTTCATATAAAATTGTAATAATGATTACCAATTTAGTTATCGATTGCCTAGGGACAAATGACTTTCTTGTATGACAAAAACTTTTTACTAAACAACTAACTTTTATTATCTTGCAAAGTACTCCTACTTTTATTCTTGCAAAGTAGTTCTAGCATCATACCTATGAAATAGTTTCATACTTGTTCTAGGTAAAGCAAACATTATAGTGTGCGTAGAGTTGTATCAGTGGCCGATAGAACTTGAGAAAATATTTGTTCTGCCTTTAGCTCCTCATTCGGTTCGACACTCTTATTTATTGAAAAAGGCTACAAACGATCCCCTATACTTGTGGGTTATCATTGTACACCTCACCATTGTCTTCTTCCTCTCTGTGTGCCCACGGAAGCACCTCTCCGCGCATACGTTGAAGCCAATTGGCTGGAAACACAACACACGCACGCACGCACACGTAGGCTGGCTATGATTCTTGTTGATTTGTTGATTCTTCATGGTAGCAGCTCCCTAGCTTCGTTCCCGCACTTGTTTTGACCCTAATGCTAGGCTCCCGCTCCTGCCTTGCCGTGCAGCCGGCAGCGGCGATGGGTCCGGCGAGCCGTCCAGTCGTGCTTAGTCTACTGCTGCTGCACACGACGGAGCCTGAAGTGTCATGCGCGATGGTGCCCTTCGGGATGTGCATGCCACGGATGCGCTGTTGGGGAACGTAGTAATAATTCAAAAAAAAATCCTACGTGTCACCAAGATCAATCTAGGAGATGCTAGCAACGAGTGAGAGGGAGTGCATCTTTATACCCTTGAAGATCACTAAGCGAAAGCGCTACAAGAACGCGGTTGATGGAGTCGTACTCGCGGCGATTCAAATCGCGGAAGATCCGATCCAAGAGCTGAACGGACGGCGCCTCCGCGTTCAACACATGTACAGCCCGGGGACGTCTCCTCCTTCTTGATCCAGCAAGGGGAGAGGATAAGTTGAGGGAGAACTCCGGCAGCACGACGGCGTGGTGGTGGAGCTCGTGGTTCTCCGGCAGAGCTTCACTACGCTCAACGGAGGAGGAGGAGGAGTTGGAGGGGGAGGGCTGCGCCAGGGGCAAGGGTTGCAGCTCCCATGCACCTCCCCACTATATATAGGGGTGGAGGGGGCTGGTTTCTTGCCCTCCAAGTCCATTGGGGCGTTCGCAAAGGTGGGAGGAAAGAAATCCCATCCTTTCCCTTCCCCACCGATTGTTATCCCCCCTTTTAGGGATCTTGATCTTATCCCTTCGGGATATGATCTTATTCCTTCTAAGGGGGGATCTTGGTGCGCCTTGACCAGGGGTGTGGGGCCTTGCCCCCACTACCCACGTTCATGTGGGTCCCCCTGTTGGGGAACGTAGTAATTCAAAAAATTTTCTAAGATCACGCAAGATCTATCTAGGAGATGCATAGCAACGAGAGGGGAGAGTGTGTCCACTTACCCTCGTAGACCGAAAGCGGAAGTGTTATGTTAACGCGGTCGATGTAGTCGAACGTCTTCACGATCCAACCGATCCAAGTACCGAATGTACGGCACCTCCGTGTTCAGCACACGTTCAGCTTGATGACGTCCCTCGAGCTCTTGATCCAGTAGAGGGTCGAGGGAGAGTTCCGCCAGCACGATGGCGTGGCGACGGTGTTGGTGATGTGATCCGTGCAGGGCTTCACCTAAGCACTACGACGCTATGACCGGAAGAGTAAACTGTGGAGGGGGGCACCGCACACGGCTAAGACAAATCTTGGTGTGCCTTTGGGGTGCCCCCTGCCCCCGTATATAAAGGAGGAGGGGAGGAGGTGGTCGGCCTAGGGGGCGCGCCAAAGGGGGGAGTCCAACTAGGACTCCCAATCCTAGCTGGACTCCCTTTCCTTTTCCGGAGGGGGAAAAGAGGGAAGGGAGAGGGAGAGGAGAAGGAAAGGGGGGCGCGCCCCCTCCCTAGTCCAATTCGGACTCCCTATAGGGAGGGGGCACGGCCACCCCTTGTGGGCTGCCTCCCCTCTCCCCTATGGCCCATGTAGGCCCAATATTCCCCCCCCCCGGGGGGGGGGGTTCGATAACCCCACGGTACTCCGGTAAAATACTCGAATCACTCGGAACCATTCCGATGTTCGAATACAACCTTCCAATATATGAATCTTTACCTCTCGACCATTTCAAGACTCCCGTCATGTTCTTGATCTCATCCGGGACTCCGAACAAACTTCGGTCACCAAAACACATAACATAATACAAATCGTCATCGAACGTTAAGCGTGCGGACCCTACGAGTTCGAGAACTATGTAGACATGACCGAGACACATCTCCGGTCAATAACCAATAGCGGAACCTGGATGCTCCTATTGGCTCCTACATATTCTACGAAGATCTTTATCGGTCAAACCGCATAATAACATACGTTATTCCCTTTGTCATCGGTATGTTACTTGCCCGAGATTCAATCATCGGTATCATCATACCTAGTTCAATCTCGTTACCGGCAAGTCTCTTTACTCGTTCCGTAATGCATCATCCCGCATCTAACTCATTAGTCACATTGCTTGCAAGGCTTATAGTGATGTGCATTACCGAGAGGGCCCGGAGACACCTCTCCGATACACGGAGTGACAAATCCTAATCTTGATCTATGCCAACCCAACAAACACCTTCGGAGACACCTGTAGAGCATCTTTATAATCACCCAGTTACGTTGTGACGTTTGATAACACACAAGGTGTTCCTCCGATATTCGGGAGTTGCATAATCTCATAGTCGAAGGAATATGTATAAGTCATGAAGAAAGCAATAGCAATAAAACTGAACGATCAACATGCAAAGATAACAGATGGGTCTTGTCCATCACATCATTCTTCTAATGATGTGATCCCGTTCATCAAATGACAACACATGTCTATGGTCAGGAAACTTAACCATCTTTGATTAACGAGCTAGTCAAGTAGAGGCATACTAGGGACACCCTGTTTTGTCTATGTATTCACACATGTACTAAGTTTCCGATTAACACAATTCTAGCATGAATAATAAAAATTTATCATGATATAAGGAAATATAAATAAAAACTTTATTATTGCCTCTAGGGCATATTTCCTTCAGTCTCCCACTTGCACTAGAGTCAATAATCTAGTTCACATCATCATGTGATTTAACACCAATAGTTCACATCTTTATGTGATTAGTTCACATCTCCATGTGACTAATACCCAAAGGGTTTACTAGAGTCAATAATCTAGTTCACATCGCTATGTGATTAACACCCAAAGAGTACTAAGGTGTGATCATGTTTTGCTTGTGAAAGAAGTTTAGTCAGCGGGTCTGCCACATTTCAGAGCCGTATGTATTTTGCAATTTTTCTATGTATACAATGCTCCGCACGGAGCTACTCTAGCTAATTTCTCCCACTTTCAATATGTATCCAGATTGAGACTTAGAGTCACCCGGATCAGTGTCAAAGCTTGCATCGACGTAACCCTTTATGACAAACTTTTTGTCACCTCCATAACTGAGAAACATGTCCTTATTCCACTAAGGATAATTTTGACCACTGTCTAGTGATCCACTCCTGGATCACTATTGTACCATCTTGCCAAACTCATGGTGAGGTACACAATAGCTCTGGTACACAGCATAGTATACTTTATAGAACCTATGACTGAGGCATACGGAATGACTTTTCATTCTCTTTCTATTTTCTGTCGTGGTCGGGTTTTGAGTCTTTACTCAACTTCACACTTTGCAACACATGCAAGAACTCCTTCTTTGATTGTTCCATTTCGAACTACTTCAAAAACTTGTCAAGGTATGTACTCATTGAAAAAACTTATCAAGCGTCTTGATCTATAGATCTTGATGCTCAATATGTAAGCAGCTTCACAGAGGTCTTTCTTTGAAAAACTCCTTTCAAACACTCCTTTATGCTTTCCAGAAAATCCTACATCATTTCTGATCAACAATATGTCATTCACATATACTTATCAGAAAGGCTGTAGTGCTCCCACTCACTTTCTTGTAAATACAGGCTTTACCGCAAGTCTGTATAAAACTATATGCTTTGATCAACTCATCAAAGCGTATATTGCAACTCCGAGATGCTTGCACCAGTCCATAGATGGATCGCTGGAGCTTGCACACTTTGTTAGCACCTTTAGGATTGGAAAAACCTTCTGGTTGCATCATATACAACTCTTCTTTAAGAAATCCATTAAGAAATGCAGTTTTGACATCCATTTGCCAGATTTCATAAAATGTGGCAATTGCTAATATGATTCGGACAGACTTTAAGCATCGATACGAGTGAGAAAAACTCATCGTAGTCAACACATTGAACTTGTCAAAAATCTTTTTTCGACAAGTCGAGCTTTGTAGATAGTAACACTACTATCAGCGTCCGTATTCCTCTTGAAGATCCATTTATTCTCTATGGCTTGCCGATCATCGGGCAAGTCAACCAAAGTCCACACTTTATTCTCATACATGGATCCCATCTCAGATTTCATGGCCTCAAGCCATTTTGCGGAATCTGGGCTCATCATCGCTTCCTCATAGTTCATAGGTTCGTCATGGTCTAGTAACATGACTTCCAGAATAGGATTACCGTACTACTCTGGTGCGGAACGTGCTCTGGTTGACCTACGAGGTTTGGTAGTAACTTGATCTGAAGTTTCTTGTTCATTAGCTTCATCTCTAGTTGGTGTAGGCATCAGAACGGTTTTCTGTGATGAGCTACTTTCCAATTCGAGAGAAGGTACATTTACCTCATCAAGTTCTACTTTCCTCCCACTCACTTCTTTCGAGAGAAACTCCTTCTCTAGAAAGGATCCATTCTTAGCAATGAATATCTTTGTAAGGGCATATTTATCCCTTAGTTGTTTTGGTGATTCATGACAATGCATTTGCGGACTAATCGTGTGCATTGAGCATTTCAGACATACCATGACTAGGCACAAGACGATTTGGTGCCCCTCGAAGACTATTGAACACGATGTTTCTCTATGTTTCTTTTCGGTGGATTTGAGTTGTAGGAAAGCCGTACTATTAAGAGGGGGTCCGCGTTGGAAAGGTTTGGGTGGAATCAACACGTACACGTCTGTCCCTTTTTGCACCACCTTTCCTTTGGCACTTTGGGGCATCCTCCATTTGTCCGTGTCTCTGCAAAATGAAGGACTCCTAGTGTTGCTGAACTGGGGCATGCAGTAGTACTGCTCTTCGGAGTGGTAGTACCGCATGCCCTTGTGGTAGTACCGGCCTCAGGCGTGGTAGTACCGCAGGTGCTCATGGTAGTACCGCTCCTTGGGAGCGGTAGTACCGTGGCCTCAGGCCAGGCTCAGCTACTCGAGTGGTTGTAGGGGCGAATGTAATTTTTTACATCCGCGCCCTACACGGTAGTACTGCGCCATGGGCACGGTAGTACCGTGAGCTCTGGCCAGGCACAGCAGCATGAGCGGAAGTAGGGGCGGATGTAATTTTTTACATCTGCGCCCTACGCGGTAGTACCGCTCCAGGCTTGCGGTAGTACCGTGTTGGATTTTTGCATAGATCGGAACTCAGCAGAAGTAGCCACGGATGTATTTTTATATGTCCGTGCCTTCCCAGTATAGACCAACCCTGCCTTGCGGTAGTACCGCAAGGGGGAGCGGTAGTACCGCAAGGGGGAGCGGTAGTACCACACTAGCGGTTCTACCGCCCTCGGCTTCTTTGCCATAGGTCTGGGTTAGCTCCTGCTGCGCCAGCGGTAGTACTGCAGGGCCTTGCGGTAGTACCGTGGGCTCGTGCGGTAGTACCGCTTGTTGTGTCCGGTAGTACCGCTTGTCGCGGGCTGAGTAAGTGGATACCGGTTGGATTTGTTCTATCACCATATAAGGGGAGTCTTCTTCTCCGAGTTGACTACCTCTTCCATCCCCAAGCTCCATTGTTGCTCTAAGCTCCCTTTTCACCCGATCTCTCTCCCTAGCCAATCAAACTTGTTGATTCTCTAGGGATTGGTTGAGAAGGCTCCGATCTACACTTCCACCAAGAGAAATTTGATTCCCCCCACTAATCCCTTGCGGATCTTGTTACTCTTGGGTGTTTGAGTACCCTAGACGGGTGAGGTCACCACGGAGCAATATTCCATTGTGGTGAAGCTTCGTGGTGTCATTGGGAGCCTCCAATTAAGTTGTGGAGATTGCCCCAACCTTGTTTGTAAAGGTCCGATCGCCGCCTCCAAGGGCACCAATAGTGGAATCGCGGCATCTCGCATTGTGTGAGGGCGTGAGGAGAATACGGTGGCCCTAGTGGCTTCTTGGGGAGCATTGTGCCTCCACACCGCTCCAACGGAGACGTACTTCCGCTCAAAAGGAAGGAACTTCGGTAACACATCCTCGTCTTCACCGGCTCCACTCTTGGTTATCTCGTCCCTTTACTTGTGCAAGTTTATATTGTGTTGTATCCCTTGCTTGCTTGTGTGTTTGTTGTTGTTGCATCATATAGGTTGCTCACCTAGTTGCATATCTCAACAACCTACTTTGATGCAAAGTTTAATTTGGTAAAGAAAAGCTAAAAATTGTTAGTTGCCTATTCACGCCCTCTAGTCAACTATATCGATCCTTTCAATTGGTATCAGAGCCTCATCTCTTTATTAAGGACTTTACCGTCCGAAGAGTACGGTTGACTCCGTAGACGGTGAGGAGGAGCAGTGGCGGAGACAAGACCCAGGCCAGGGGGCCTGGGCCTGGGGCGTGAAGTTTTGTTTCTTCGTTGACTGTAGCGATTTTGCACTGTTGAACATTGTTGAACACTCTAGCGATGAGCCAGGCCCGGGGCGCAGTGTTAGCCTGGCTCCGCCCCTGAGGAGGAGCACCTCGGTGTGATTCCGTCCTCGTCTACGGCCGATGGGGGAACCTCGGTCTCACGTGAGGAGTTCAATGTGGCTTTGGACACATTGAAAACTTCCATGATGGCCGAGGTCAAAGGCATGCTTATGAACTTTCTCGATGGTCTTAAATTATCCACCGCACCGTTGGGAGTGGTCGATCCCACTAACAAGGTGACTGATGCTAACTCCGACAAGGGGGAAGCTACTAATGACAAAGTTCCTTTATCTAGTGGTAGAAGTGGAAATGGCATCTTTGCCCATGTGGAACCTCTGCTTACTTATGGTGGACCGATTCCTTCCACTCATTTGAATCATGCCTGTTCCCCCCCTAAGATTGTGAAAAATGAGGACTTTGATTCTTGGGTATATCACTTTAAACGTCATTTAAATCATGTTAATACTAACCTTTGGAGAATCATTGAGCAAGGTTTTTATCCTCATGACCCAAGCAACTTCACCCCTAGAGAAGCCGTGGATCATCAATTCAACGAGAATGCTCTCTTCATCATCCAAGATGCAATTCCATCCGAAGATCTTGCACATCTCCGACCTTTCACCATGGCCAAGGAAGCATGGCACCATGTTGTTTCCCTTTACAAGGGAAGCGCAAGCATTCAACGCTCCAACTATTAAGTGGTGCAAGATGAAGCTGATGAGTTTGCAATGAATGAAGATGAAGAACCTCGTGAGCTTTACTAGAGGTTAACCACTCTCACGGTCTCACTCCGAGATCATGGGAGCAAGGATACGGATGACAATTGGATCAAGCGCAAGTTCCTCAAGGCCATGATGCCTTATCACAAGGCCATGTCCTTCGTCATCCGTCAAAGACCGGACTTCCACACCTTGTCCTCAAGTGAAGTCTTGGATGAGTTTGTGGCAATGAGGATCTTGGACAAGACCGCCGACAATGCGGTGTTGCATTCTCAAAGAGCTAAGAAGCCCAACCTTGCTTTGAAGGCCAAGGTTAGTGTGGAAGAAGAGGATGAAGAGGAAGAATAGGAGAGCAACCTCGAAGATACAAAATATGCTTATCATGAGCACATGGCTCTCGCTTCAAGGCAATTTTGGAGCAAGAAGAACTCAAGGCCCAACTTCAACAAGAACAACTCAAGTGGCACGAAGAACAAGAAACGAGTGAGGACTTGCTATAATTGTGGCAATGTGAGTCACTTTTTTGCGGAGTGTCGTTATGAGAAGAGGGAAGACAATGGTGGCAAGCTCATCCGAAAAGACAAGGCCAAGTCCTTTCCCAACAAGAGCAACTTCACCAAGAAGACTCCTCCCAAGGGGTTGGTGGCACAAGAAGAATACAATGAGGATGATGATGATGATGAAGACAGTGAGTCGGTTGCCATGGCCTCCGTTGCCATTGAGACAACTCCACAGGTGTCTCTCTTCGACTCACGAGAACATCACCGCCAAGTGCCTCATGGCTAAAGCCACCAACAAGGTAACCCCCAACATCAAAACTACCATCATTAGTAATCCTTCTTTGACGGATTACATTGATGAAAGTGAGGGGTCCAATCTGGAGGAAAATGAATTTGAGTCTTTTATGAGTAAGCTCAAGGGTAAATCCAAGAAGCACTTCGTTGCTCTCTTGGAACAACTTGGTAAAGCCAATGACATGATCGAGGCTCACGAAGATACCATCTCTAAGATGGAGGGGCATAGTCGTGACTATGCTGATGAGATTTCAGATCTCTCCAATGCTCTTGAGGAAGAGCGCGGTCATCGTTTGGCTCTTGAGGAGTCATACAACAAGGACCATGCTAAATTGAAGAAAGATCTTGATCATGCTCTTGTTGTATCTCGTGTGCTAAACTCCGAGAAAGCCAAGCTTGGGGTTGATCTTGCTAGACTAAAAGAGGAGTTTGATTTACTTGACAAGGCGCACAAGGTCTTGAAGGGTGCTCATGCTAGCCTCAAAGAGTCTGATGATCAACTCCAAGTAAAGCTAACTAAGGAGAAAACAACTTTTCCTCATATGGTCTTAATTGATAATGCAAATGCTACTAACCCATTTTGTGAGCATGTGCATCTTGTTGAGGAGAATGCAAAGTTGAAGGAGCAACTTGAGAAAGGCCTTGTGTCGTGCATACAAGGTGAGAAGAACCTCAACGACCTTTTGAGCAATCAAAAGGAAGTTGTGGCCAAGGAAGGGATTGGATTCACACCCAAACCCAAGAACAAGAAGAAGAATGACAAGGCCAAACGACCTCCTCCTCTCAAGCAAACCTTTGTGAAAGAGGGAGAGGGCACTCCTAAGGAGAAGAAGAACAATGTGAAGGTTGGTGGTGTCAAGAAGGGCAATGCCACCCCTTCCAACAAAGCCGGCGACTTTAACCCTTCCTATGTGTTATGCCGTGCTAGTGATGGGCATGTTTATGCTAAATTTGTTGGTTCTCCTTATGAGTACATTGAATGGTCCATTTGGGTTCCTAAGACCCTTGTCACTAACATCAAAGGACCCATTACAAAATGGGTACCTAAAACCAAGCATTGATCTCTTGTAGGTGTTTGCTTCCGCTGGGGGATCATGGTTGCTCGATAGTGGAGCCACTAATCATATGACCGGAAGCAAGGACTTGGTGGTGGACGTGCACAAGATTCCATCTATGCCCACCAATGTCGAGTGGGGTGACGCCTCATCCTCTAAGGTATTGGGACTTGGCAAGGTTGTCATTTCTCATGATCTCACGACCGAGAAGGTCATGCTTGTTGAGTCCCTTGCATACAATTTACTTTCCGTTCGTCAACTTGCAATCATGGGCTTTGCCACTTTCTTTGATATTGATACCGTGGCCCTCTTGTGGAGCAAGACTCTTAAAGTAGCCTTTGTTGGGCATGTCGAGAACGGTCTCTATGTGATTAACTTTTCGGAGCGACCCACTAAGACCGCGACATGCCTAATGGCTGAAGTTGACGTGGGATGGCTTTGGCATCGCCGTTTAGCCCATGTCAATATGAGATCTTTGCAAAGTCTTCTCAAGGGGTACCATGTCCGTGGACTAACAAATGTTAGTTTTGCTAAAGATCGTGCTTGCAGTGCTTGTATCGAAGGAAAGCTACATAAGAAGGCTCACCCTCCCACGACTATCATATACTCAAAGAGGCCTTTGGAGATCCTTCACTTGGATCTCTTTGGGCCTCCATCCTTTGATAGTCTTGGGGGTAGGAAGTATTGCTTGGTGATTGTGGATGATTATTCAAGATACACTTGGGTATACTTCTTCAAGAGGAAGAGTGAGACCCAACAAACCGTTATTGACTTTACAAATGAAGCCCAACGCCAACACAATTAATGCAAAGATCTTGACAATAAGAAGTGACAACGGCACCGAGTTCAAGAACTACACCTTGGATGAGTTTCTTAGTGATGAGGGGATCAAGCATCAATATTCTGCACCTTATACCCCTCAACAAAATGGTGTAGCGGAGAGGAAGAACTGGACGTTGATGGATGCGGCAAGGACCATGATGGCGGAGTTCAAGTCTCCATACAACTTTTGGGCCAAAGCCATCAACACCGCGTGTCATGCATCCAATCGGCTCTATCTCCGCAAAGGCTTGAACAAGACTCCATATGAGATACTCATCGGTAACAAGCCCAACCTCAAGTACTTTCGGGTGTTCGGGTGTAAGTGTTTCATTCTCAAGAAAGGTGTTCGTTTGTCTAAATTTGAGGCTAGAGCTCAAGAGGGCATATTTTTTGGTTATGCTACAAACTCTCATGCTTACCGTGTCCTCAATAAGTCCACGAGACTTATTGAGGAGACTTGTAACATGGAGTTTGATGAGAATAACGGCTCCCAAGTGGAGCAAAGTGGCACTTGTGATGTAGGTGATGAAATTCCTCCCCAAGCCATAAGAAGAATGGGTGTTGGTTTTATCCTACCCATTGAGGAACCCCTTGTGGCCGAAGGAGAAGGACAATGTTCCACTCAAGTGGAACCATCACCAACCCAAGGCCCACACGCTTCTGAAGAACAAAGTGAAGGCCCTCAACCTCATGAACAAGACCAAGGGCAAGATCAACCTCAAGATGGTGTTGAACCACCAAGTGATGCCCAAGGTCAAGTTCTCTCCTCCGAGCAAGTTCAAGATCAAAAGCAAGCTCAAGATCAAGAACAAGCTCAAGACGACACTCAAGATGAGCAAGTAACCGTTCCTCAACTCACTCCTGAGGAGGAATTGGAGCGTCGTGCCGCCAAGATTGCATCCAAGCTCTCTACCAAGGGTCATCTCATGACAAATGTGCTTGGCAGCATATGAAAGGGGGTAAGCACTCGTAGACAATTGGCAAACTATTGTGAACATCACGCGTTTGTCTCTTGTGTTGAACCCCAAAAGGTCTATGAGGCGCTCGAAGATCCGGATTGGCTTGATGCCATGCATGAAGAACCCAACAACTTCGAGCACAACAAGGTGTGGAGATTGGTGCCAAGGCCAACGGGGAACCATAATGTCATTGTGAACCAAGTGGATATTCAAGAACAAGCAAGATGCTCATGGAATTATAGTCCGCAACAAGGCTCGTTTGGTAGCACAAGGCTACTCCCAAGTCGAGGGTATCGACTACGGTGAAACCTTTGCTCCCGTTGCTCGCCTTGAATCTATTCATTTGTTGATTGCTTATGCTTCTCATCATAATTTCAAGTTGCAACAAATGGATGTGAAAAGTGCTTTTCTTAATGGTCCTATTAATGAGTTGGTGTATGTCAAACAACCCCCCGGGTTCGAGGATCCCCATTTCCCCGATCATGTGTACCAACTCGATAAGGCACTCTATGGCCTTAAATAAGCCCCACGTGCGTGGTATGACCACCTTACCGAGTTGTTGCAAGATCATGGGTTTGAAATTGGGAAAATCAACCCCACTCTTTTTACTAAGAAGGTCAAAAGGGAGTTGTTTGTGTGCCAACTATATGTTGATGATATTATCTTTGGTTCCTGTCGTGGTTTTGTCACGGCAGATGTCCTAGAGAAAGGACTTAGTCGTGGAGCCATCACTACGGGTTAGCTTGAAGGGGTTAAAGCGGACAAGGGACGCAAGAGAGTTTTATACTAGTTCGGCCCTTCGATGAAGGTAAAAGCCTACGTCTAGTTGTGATGGAATTGATGGGGTTTCGATGACCAGGGAGCGAATACGCTTTGCCTGGGTCTCGAGTTGTTGTCTGTTGTCCTGAACTGCCGCCGGGTCGTCCCCTTATATACATGGGTTGACGCCCGTCGGTTTACAGACTCCGAGGCCGGCTCATAATCGTGTCCGGCTCGGTCTCTGCTACGCATATCTTACAACACAAGTTTACATCTCAATGCCGGTTTGTGTCTACATGCCTTAAACCGGCTTTG
Organism: Triticum aestivum; assembly: GCF_018294505.1. Taxonomy (NCBI): domain Eukaryota; kingdom Viridiplantae; phylum Streptophyta; class Magnoliopsida; order Poales; family Poaceae; genus Triticum; species Triticum aestivum. The sequence continues at coordinate 548,933,146 of NC_057799.1, read as the reverse complement.
GGCCCTGGGCCTTCATGAAGCGTCACCGTCTGTCTTCATGGGCTTCAGATATAGATGAACTACTTATGAAGTTAACCCGGCCTCTCCTGGCCGGTTTACGCCCAGTGGTAATATCCCCAACATTAGGCCCCAGATTGATTTGAACTGGTTCATGTCAATCCTCAATACTTGAGAAAATTTCTTCTTCAATATCTTCACACAATCTTGTAAACCGCCATGACATCATCTTCTAGAATCTTGGTAAACCGCCGTGACGTCACCTGTCATTAACGAGCCTCCGACAATCGAGGCGACAACATCACCTTATATCCAAAAATCCGGCTCCTCGATTTTCGCATCTGTCGTTTATCCCCTTATAAATAGGGCCAGGGGGTCTTTCGAGTTTCCCCCTCGTGCCTCTTCGCTTCATCTTCCTCCTCGCGACGCCCGAACCTTCGACCTCGGCCGCCGCCGTCAACCTTCGACTGCTGCATCGACCTGGACGTACCAGAGCTCCTCCGCGCGCCGCCGCTGCTCAACAGCATCCGTAAGTCTCCCCTTTCTCTTACCATAGATCTGCACTTAGGGTTTCTGTCGTTCATCGGTGTTCGTCGCCGCCCTTCTTTTCCCTTATTTATATCCATGGGTTAGATCCAAAAACCACATAGGTCTCGTGCGGTAGTAGTTTAAACCACATAGATCTCGCGCTTTAGCAGTTTCAGCACCTGTTTGATATCCAACTCATCTCATCTTGGTGAACCTTCAGTACACTGGAATCTAGGTCAGACTATATTTTGTTTTTCCTACGCACGGTAGATCTGAAATTACCATAGCAAGATGTGAAACTTGTTTCTTCCTTCTCTTACACCCTTTGAATACCAGATTGGCCAGTTTAACCTCACAGAAAAAATGATGACCCGGTAGATACCATTAGTCCCCTGTTGAACCGCCAATGCATTACACCGTTCCATTACCAGACTCCGGTTTACCAATATGCTAGTATCCTCATACCGCTGTATAGTTGACCACTGTAAATCTTAAACCGGTAATACTCATGTTTCAGATTTTCCTTGTCATGGCTAAACAAGTTTATGAGTGCAATTGGGCTCCCTCTCGAGTAACCGAGGAGCAATTAAGCAACCTTGTTAAAACGGGCGCCTTAGCCAAGAAAGATGTCATCCACTGGAGGGTCCCTCGCCCGGAAAATCCTCCTACACCCAAGGATGGAGAAGTAGTCGTGTTTGCTGACCATCTTGGACGAGGTTTTAGCCCTCCCGGTTCAATTTTTTTTCGAGATGTGCTAGCCAATTTTCAGCTGCGCCCTCAAGACATCGGTCCCAACTCTGTTACCAACATCTGCCATTTCCAAGTATTCTGTGAAGCTTATCTGCAAGAGGAACCTACAGTCGAACTGTTTAGGGATTTCTTTCACTTAAACCGTCGCACCGAGTTCTCAGATGGACCCAATACGGAACTGGGTGGAATGGCGGTTCAGAAGAGGAAAGAAGTCACCTTCCCCCATCCCAAACTCCACAGTCATCCCAAAGAGTGGAACCAAACTTGGTTTTACTGCATGGATACCTCTCCATCTGATGAAAACCCCCTGCCGGGTTACCACCCTGAACGCGTGAGCAACGCACACCCGTTTCCTCAGAGATAGACAACAAGAGAATGGGCCAACTATGCTCCCCAATTATCAAAGCTTAGAGCCTTCATGGCGAACGGTTTGACAGGAGTTGATCTTGCTCGTTGCTGGATAAGCTGGAGCATTCTGCCCTTAAGCCGGCGCCCCGGTTTGATGTGTGAGTACACGGGTAGTCTGAAGGATGCTCAGCGGCACATTGATATTCAGCTTACAGACGAAGAAGTCACTAAGGCTGTAAAGAGAATACTGAACGAACCAGAGGCCGTCTGTGCCCAAATCGGACTACTCCCTTTCTGCACCTTCAACAAACCACCAGCTATAAGAATCATACAATCCTTTGTATCTGAATTTGCTTCTGTCCAAATATTCTCTGAGAGTGTGATTATTTTCTGACAGGGTGATGACCCGTTCTGGAACAAGAAACTATCACAAGATAAACCGGCAAAACCGCAAGACAAACCGGTCAAGCCAGTTCGTCCAAAGACCAAGGTTGTTAAGAAACCTGCCAAGAGAAGGACCACTTCATCCTCCGATCTACCAGCTGATGACAATGTGCGTAATCCAGAATCAGAGGTAGAACTTGACTCTCTTGGTTCATTTTTCGTACATCTAATTGACAATGATTATTATCAGGACGACGCTGAAGGCAGTCACGCTGAGGACGTAGAGGTAACTATTCTTTCCTCCGATTCAGATCCTCTGCCAACATCAAAAATCCGTCAAGCAAACCGGAAAGTAAAATTTTCTCACCCTCTTGCTTATTTGGATCCAAACTTTCTTTTGAAGACGCAGCAACACGAAGCTCGCCGTACAACCCGGCACAACGGCTAGGTAGTTACCTCCGCCGGTTTACCGAACAGTCCGGTTCGGAAACGCCGATCAGAGGTCTCTTATCCCATTGATACTTCATGCCCAAAAGCAGGTTGTTTTCGCCAGCCTCTTAACCCGTCTGATTCAAATTATCAGGGTACTTCTCACTCATCCTCTGGCGAGTCTTCGGCCACACAGCTTCCACCCCTCAAAACAGTTCCTGGGTGAGTTATGCACATGTCTTTATTCTTGATATGTTATCTTTTCATACTGTACTGATCCTTATGTCTTATCTTTTCGCAGCGCCAAGCCAAGACCCAGCAAGAAAGCTCGGTTGAACAAACCGGCTGATGATAATGTAGCTGCTAAACCGGAAACAACTCCAGATCTGGAAGAAACCGATGCTGACGCCATGCTTCATGATCCGCCGCTTCAAGACCATGACATCCTTGCTGAACAAGTGCAAGTTGATACTACAAGTCATGCAGACCGGCCAACCAGCCCTGTCCGAACTGGTGACAAACCGGTCAGTCCAACGAAGGACACTGATAAACCGCCAACTCCGGCAAGAGCTGCTGATGAACAAGATGATGACGTTATGATTACTGGCACTAGCCACTCCACTCCAGGCAACCCTATAGCTTTGTCAAAGCATACTGCCAAGGATGATCTCTCTGCTATCGGCAAAGGCAAATGGAATGCCGATTTATCAAGCTTCGCCAACCTCAATGTTCAAGATATTCACTCTGGCTTCTTGAACCGTCTGTATACCAGCCGTGACTATGAAGCTAGTTTGGTAAACTTGATGAAGGAGCGATATGAGGTAACTACTGTTTTCTCCTTTGTCCAATTGCAGTTCATCGACTCGTAGTAGCTCCCAAGTGACGGTTTATGATACCAATCTAAACCGGGACTTTTGTCATAACTTAACTTTGCCTATTTAGCCTCCAGGGACCGGATTACCTTGTTAAGATGAACCGGTTCCTTAAAATTTGCCATACTGCTCTTTCACCGGTATAGTCCCCAAGGGTCGGTTTAACTTTATAAAGATGAACCGGGACTGTAGAAGAGTTCCCATACCAACAGCTTTTTGACCAAACACACATTAGCCCCCAAGTGCCAAGCTTAATACTTGTATTGCGCTTGGGAGACTGAAAAAACCGCTTTGATAAAAAGGGCTGAAAACGCAGAAGCCGCTCTTAAACTGGTGGTTGACGAGCTGACTGGTGTAAAGCGGCAAGTGCATGCTATGACCGCTGCTGTGTTTGGTAAACATCCTTCCTTTATGCTTTCAACATATCCTCTCATGCGTTGCCGGTTTACTGATGTTTGTAATGATACAGGAACCCGCATTAGCCATCTGGGCTCTGATGTGCAGAAGAAGTTGAAAGCTGCCTACACGCTGATAGAGCAACTGTATACCGGCGCGCAACGGATTATCTGCACCGCTTCGCACAATAAACCACCCCCGATGTTGATCAAGGATACCTTAGACAGGCTATCTATGCTGCCTGCCCGGATAGAAGAGCTGGAGAGGTCTGCTGCAAGGGCTGGCGCTCTGATCGCGCTAACCCGGGCAAAAGCATGGGTGCCTGATCTTGATCCGACGGACTTGGCTAAAGTCTACCCAAGCTTGAAAGAAGACGGATCAGAATTTTGCACTGAAGATCTCCGCGCCATAAACCGGGAAGTACGTCCACTGGCTTGTCAACTTGCTGAAGAAGCTGATCTTTCACATTATCAGGCGAGTTATGATATCAATAACAAGCGGGTTGCTGCACCAGCTCCTGAAACTCAAAGCCTGATCCCTCCAATCCGTAAGCACACTTATGCCCCTGATATTGAACCGTCCACCCTTATAAGCGTCGAAGCTGTGTTCCAAGCTTTAACTGGGATCGTCTGGACAACTGTTGACTTCCAGCCGGTGGGTAGGGACGAAGAAGAAGAACCGGTGCAAGATGACCCGCAGCCGTCAGGTCAAGCTGCTCAGTGATCATAACCCGGGGGCCGGATTAACCTTCCATACTGCAATGTTTATTGAGAAACAATTATTACTTTGGGTACTGAAACGCCTTGTAATAGGCTAGTTAAAACACTTTGTCTGTTATGCCTTCGTGCATATTTATCTGCAACTGATGCGTGTTAATCCGCCATGCTTTGAGATATGATGTTCATAATCCATAACTATTTATTCCAATTGTTCCTGCAGATAAAAAGCTTAAAACGCCTGGCGGTTTACCACCGGGCGGGTCATGATACCCAACTATATATATGACCAAGTTTTATAACCAAGGTTGTAAAAGATAACCAAGTATGGAAATATATGATACCTGCGACCTTTAGGCATAGTGTTGGCTGACCAACCTTGTAATGAAGGTAATAACCTTAATCTGGAGTAAAAGTATCTCTTGTTATATAATGCCGGTTTACAACAAAACCGTTCCGGGTTGTGATAAACGCCGGCTTATTCCATACTGGTGACTATGAGTCAAAACCAGACCGGGCTGATAGTCTCCGGATTATAACTTGGTCATGTACTGACAACTTGTAGTTGACAGCCCAACCGGGTTGATAAACACTGGTTTGAAAACATCACAAATCTTAGCAAAAGAAAAAGAAACTTAGCAAAAGGCAAATAAAACCGTTGTAGTCGAGGCATTTCACGGGCTGCCAGGCCCCAAATTTGATCAAGAGGTGTTGCTATGGTTCGGGTTCGACCAAGCCCCCAAGTGATGTTGTGGCATTACGTCGATCAAAAGGCATTGCTATGGTTCGGGTTCGACCAAGCCCCCAAGTGATTCTGTGGCTTTACGCCGATCAAGAGGCGTAGCCATGGTTAGGGTTCGACCATGCTCCCAAGTGATGCTGTGGCATTACGCCGATCAAGAGGCGTGGCTATGGTTCGGATACGACCAAGCCTCCAAGTGATTCTGTGGCTTTACGCCGATCAAGAGGCGTAGCCATGGTTCGGGTTCGACCATGCTCCCAAGTGATGCTGTGGCATTGCGTCGATCAAGAGGTGTAGCTATGGTTCCTCCTTCGTCCCATGCTTTGGACAGGGCTGGTTCAACAGATACGACAAACGGTCCGGATTAGGATTCGGCATTCCATTCCGCCAGGGCGGTTTACCCTTACGCCACTGGCCCTTGTCGTGCGTGTTAGTGTTAGCCACAAAGTCTAAACTGTGGTCCGCTTTACGCTTGCCGCCATTTCCATGACCCGCCGGGTTGTGGTGCTGCCCCTTGGCGTTGCCGCTCTTCTTTCCCTTCCCTGTCTTATCATCATCAGACTCGGGATCCTTGGTACTATCAAAGTCGGCATACTTCACCAGTGTAGCCATGAGGGTTCCCATGTCATTACAATGACATTTGAGCCGTCCCAACTTCAACTTCAAGGGCTGAAACCGACAATTGCCTTCCAATGTTAAAACTGCGGTGTCAGCGTTGATGCGGTCTGATGAATGCAAAATCTCCGAAACCCGGCGCACCCAATGGGTTGTTGACTCTCCTTCCTCCTGGACACAGGCAGCTAAGTCCACAATTGACATGGGCTGCTTGCATGTATCCTTGAAATTCTAAACAAACCGGGCTCTCAACTCAGCCCATGACCTGATAGAATTAGCCGGTAAACTCTTTAGCCAAGTGCGGGCTGTTCCTTCTAGCATCATGGTGAAGTACTTCGCACATGCTGCATCATCCACGTCCAGCATCTCCATGGCCATCTCCTAGCTTTCAACCCATGTTTCAGGGGACAAATCGGCGGTGTAATTCGGCACCTTGTGCGGGCCCTTGAAATCCTTGGGCAGGCGCACATTGCGCAACGCTGGGACAAGACATGGCACTCCCAAGGAACTAGAGGTAACTCCTGGTTCCACCGATGTGCTTGGACGAACCGGAGTAAGCTGTCGGGCCTCATGCTGCGCCGCTAAATCGGCCTTTCTGCGTGCCCAAGCCCGGTCCACCACATCCTGGGCCTCACCGGCACCACCCGCCGGGTTATGGCCACGAGGTGGATCACGGTTCCGCGCATTGCTTGATACTGCTGGTTCATCCATATGCCTGCTGTAACTCCGGCTTGGATGGGGAGTGGAATGAACCCGATCGCGACTATATGAATAAGCCTCCTGCTGAATCAAGGCTGTCTGAAGAAGCTCCTTAACCCGACGCGTCTCGACCGCTGCTGGAGAATCGCCTTCGATCGGGATGGCCGCTAGCCGTGAAGCGGGAGCGACAATGTTGTCCATTGGGTTAGAGTAATGACCCGGTGGTGTGGGGACATGAGGTACCACAATGTTGTTCTGACAAGGCGGATTGAACAAACGTGGCTGAACCGACGCCCCTGCTCCGGGTGCCTCTGCACGGTTTACCACCGGCGGATTGCTGGTTCCTGCTCCTGGGGTGTTAAAGAGATTTCTAGCTTCATAAACCGGCGGCAGGCGAGATTGGTGCCTCCTCTTCAGGACTTCGTTCGATGCACTCTGATCCAGCATAATCCGGTAAGCTTGTGCATCCAAAGCGGCCCGCTCCGCGGCTATCCTGGTATCCTCAGCTGCTAAGTCGGCTTTTGCCTGGGTGATCTGATCTTTCACTTTCGCGACTTCCGCATTGTGTGCATCCTGATCCGCCGGGTTAACCTCCGCCATCAGCGTTGCCAACATATCAAACAAATCAGATAGAACCTGAGCCGGCGGTCGCACAGGGCCTCCTGCCCCAGCCGCTGCCGCCGCTGCTAATCCGGAAATCATCGCCGCTGCGGGTGAAGAGTGGAGCGCTGGTTGCGTGCCGGCCATGAAGATCGCCACCCGGTTTGGCAGATCAAAGGGGTCCGGAATACTGTCGCCATCGGAACAGCCCCCAATCCGGCCATCTTGTAACCGATATATATAATGACTCGGTCTCTCCAGTCGATGACTCGTCGCTGGAATAAACGACGGTCTCACCACCAGATTCCGATCTGTCCTCAGATTCACCTCCATGGATAACTCCCACGAAGGCACGCTTCATGACATGCTTGACCCGGGCAGATCTCGCACGCTGAGCCGTTTCGACGAGGTCGGCGTAGATGTCCGGCTCAGGGCCCGGTTCACCGATCTTGCTAATGAAAACATGTATGCCACCAAAGGGGACCCGGTACCCATACTCGATTGAGCCGGCCTCGGGGCCCAAGCCTGCATCGTCGACGTAGAGCTTGCCGTGACGACTCTTGGTCACCCGGCCCACAGCGTAACCCTTGAGTCCTTCGAAGCTGCCCTCGAAGAACTTGAAACCATCGTGCGATAGCCCCATGGTGGGCGCCAACTGTCGTGGTTTTGTCACGACAGATGTCCTAGAGAAAGGACTTAGTCGTGGAGCCATCGCTACGGGTTAGCTTGAAGGGGTTAAAGCGGACAAGGGACGCAAGAGAGTTTATACTAGTTCGGCCCCTTCGATGAAGGTAAAAGCCTACGTCTAGTTGTGATGGAATTGATGGGGTTTTGATGAACAGGGAGAGAATACGCTTTTCCTGGATGTCGAGTTGTTGTCTGTTGTCCTGAACCGCCGCCGGGTCGTCCCCTTATATACATGGGTTGACGCCCGTTGGTTTACAGACTCCGAGGCCGTCTCATAATCGTGTCCGGCTCGGTCTCTGCTACGCATATCTTACAACACAAGTTTACATCTCAATGCCGGTTTGTGTCTACATGCCTTAAACCGGCTTTGGGCCCTGGGCCTTCATGAAGCGTCACCGTCTGTCTTCATGGGCTTCAGATACATATGAACTACTTATGAAGTTAACCCAGCCTCTCCTGGCCGGTTTACGCCCAGTGGTAATATCCCCAACAGTTCCCCTAACAAAGCTTTCAATGAGGAATTTGCTGCTGTCATGACCTCAAAGTTCAAGATGTCCATGATGGGAGAGTTGAAGTTCTTTCTCGGGTTCGAGGTTAAGTAAAGAAGGGAAGGGACCTTCATCAACCAAGCCAAATACACTCAAGACATGCTCAAGAGATTCAAGCGAAGTGATGTCAAGCTGGCTTCCACTCCAATGCCCGTCAAATGCCAACTTGACATAGATCCCAATGGTAAAGCGGTGGATCAAAAGGTATATCGCTCCATGATTGGCTCCTTGCTTTACCTTTGTGCATCTAGACCGGATATCATGTTGAGTGTGGGAATTTGTGCACGGATTCAAACCGCACCTAAGAAAAGCCACTTTGTGGCGGTCAAGCGAATCTTTTGATATTTGGCTCATACCCCAAACTTTGGCTTATGGTACCCAAGAGGAGCAAGCTTCAATCTTGTAGGATATTCGGACTCCAATTGGGCGGGAGACAAAGTGGATAGGAAGTCAACTTCCGGAGGGTGCCAATTCCTTGGTTGCTCTTTGGTGAGTTGGTCTTCTAAGAAGCAAAGTTATGTGTCTCTCTCGTCCACCGAAGCGGAGTATGTGGCCGCCGGTAGTTGTTGTGCACAACTTCTATGGATGAGGCAAACTTTAAAGGATTACGATGTCATTTGTGACAAAGTGCCTCTTTGGTGTGACAATGAAAGTGCCATCAAGATTTCTATCAACCCGGTGCAACACTTCAAGACGAAGCACATTGAGATTCGGTATCACTTCATCCGGGATCATATTAGGCAAGGGGAGATCGAGCTCAACTATGTCAACACTCATGATAACCTTGCAGATATCTTCACGAAGCCCTTGGATGAAGCAAGATTTCGCGAGTTAAGGCATGAGCTAAATATCATTGATTCGAGCAATGTGGTTTGAACCCTTGCACACCCCACCATACTCAACTTGATGTCTAGTTTAGGTGTAGGCATGGACATAGGGGGGGGGGGTGTTGTTCTCTCAATGAAATCTCTCTCCCCCATTATGCATAAATTGATCAACTCTTTCACATTAGCCATTGTTGATGGTACTTATGCTTCAGGGACGAGTTTTGGTCATGGGCCCAAGGATAATTCTTCGCGGTGCCATACCAATTAACTCAAACATAGGTGTCTCCGGCCACCGCCCTCTCTGTGAAGGAGAGAGTGTGTTTCGTGTTTTGGTCCTTGTTGTCTTTTGTCTTTCTTTCTTCGAGCCGAGCTTGTGTTTGAGTTGTCGCGTGTGTTAGCTCTTTGGTGTGTCCGTTCGCTTGAAGGTTGCGTTGCAAAGGCCGGTTTCTTCTCTTTTTGTGAAACTTGCATTTTCTTGGGTCCACGGTACTACCGTGGCGTGCCGCGGTACTACCGCAGGAGTTGTGCACTGTACTACCGCACCAGCACGGCAGTAATTTTTTACTACCGCCCCGTGTGCGGTACTTCCGCCCGGGCGGTACTACCGTGATGACCCACGGTACTACCGCACAGTCGTGAGCGCGTGGGGGTTAAGAGCGGGCAGGGGGAGTTCTAACTCCCCTATACCCATTCAACTCCTTTTCCCCATGTCGTCTCTCTCTCTCTCTCCTGCCCAAGAACGGTGCCGGAGGACCTCACCGGATCTCCATCTCCGGCCGCTCTCCTTGCATTCTGACCGGTGGGATCGTTCCCCACCTCTACCTCTTGCCATGGAACAAGGTTTCTCCCCAAATCCCTCTCTCTTTGTTTCGTTGTTTTGCGTCTAGGTTTTGGGGAGATACTTTGTGTTCTTGAGATTTTAGGCCAAATCTTTGCAAGAGTAGGATGTAGGAGAGTTGTAGTGCTGTAGAGATGCTATTTGGTATGTTGCTACTCGGTAGTTTTGATCAACCATAGTACCGCTCCATTGTCACGGATGTTCCCAGATCTGATTCATTTCGAATCTAATCCGAGCGGTACTACCGCAACTCCCGTACAGTACTACCGCTCTGGCCGCTTTCGCCTTGTACGGTACTACCGCTTCTTTGGAGCGGTACTACCACGCGTGGAGCGGAAATAAAATTTTACTTCCACTCTAGGTGCGGTACTACCATGCCATCTCGGCGCGGTACTACCGTGGCTAGAGCGGTACTAAAATTTTAGTTCCTCTTCATGGAGCAGTACTACCGTTGACCTCAAACCTTCCTCGTGGCTACTACCCAATGTTCCTCTACTTGTTTCATTTGTTTTTGGTGTGGTCTTTGCATTGATCCTTCTTGCTTCTCTTGCGTGTTCTTGTCTTGTGTGTCATAGGTGGTGGCTCCGGTTCCACTGTCCGCCGTTCAAATCCAAGCCGTGACACGGGCTCCAAGTGCCTACGCAACCAAGATGAAGCTCCAGAGGCTCCAATGCCCCAACGCAGAACCAAGACCACCGCCACCAAGAACAAGGAGCCCTCAATGGGCATGGATGAGATACCACTTGCTGAGTTTGTCGCTCGAAGGAGGATCAACCCCTATGTGAATCCCTGTATTAACTTCAGAGGGAATGATTTGTTCTGGACCAAGCAGCAGAATCTTATCTATCTGTATGTGACCAAGGCCAAGCAGAACAGCTACGTGGACGTGCACTGGATTGACATGAATCACATGAGGCAGGATAAGTACCGTGACTATTTTGGTGAGGCTTTGGACCTGGTGGAACAGTTTGGCATTGAGGACGTGATCTCTTTCCACCTGGACTTTGACCCTGAGATTGTGGCCCAGTTCTTTGCTTCGGTCCACTTCCATACTGATGAGGAACGGACCATGACCTGGATGACCAATGGACAACAGATGACTGCTAAGTGGAAGGACTTCATGGCTTTGCTACAGGTGCCTGATGAGGGGCTCTTTGCCCTCATGCCAACCCCGAGTCCTCTAGCAAGAACAAGCTCCAGCAGTACTATGTTGAGAAGAAGCTTCCCAATGACAAGAAGACGTGGGTGCTGAACCCATTCCTTGACATCATGCACCAGATCTTCCGCAACTCCCTCTTTCCACGCATTGGTGACAAGGACAAGTTGCATGCCTATCTCGCGGATATGATGCTCATTTGTGAGGAGGCGCGTCACGCTTAGACACAACCACTTGATGTCTCACACATCATGTGGTGCAAGCTACGGTTTGCGGTGTTCAACCGTAAGGTACCCATCTATGGACCTTACATGTTTCTCTTGATCACCAGGACTTGGGAGAAGCTCTATCCCGATGATGAGTTTGTTGCCCCTGACTGGATCCGTCACGACCCCATCAAGCTCCGCATCAAGCCTCAGTGGGCTAACACCACTACCCGTGCTGAGGCGGAGGCTGCTCAAATGGATGTGGACAAGGATGAGATTGAGGAGGAGGAAGCGGATGAGGACAACTCTGCTGGATATGCTCCTCCCTCTACTGAGCCTTCTTGGGCTAAGAAGCTGAAGAACAAGATGAAGGCTATGTTCTGTATGCAGGACAAGGGCCAGTACCAGACCCATGTTGCTTCCAAGGAGAGCCGCCGCCGCGACAAGAGGATCTTGAGGCCGTTTGGCGAGGAGATATCCAGTGGATCCGAGACGCACATCACGTCAGAGGTAGAATGGATGACGAACAGGGCTACCAGTGGACTAAATCTGAGGAGGATCCCATCCCTGTTGCCGACTCCGACGAGGAGCGTGACGAGTGATCGCTTCAGCTTGAGCCACAACTTGTGTCGTAGGTGTCCTCTCTGCCTTTTTGGTGTCTTGATGCCAAAGGGGGAGAGAGTGTAGGATTTGCGTTTTGTGTGTCGTGTTGTTTCGCTTTGTCGCTTTGCTTTCATTCAGTTGGACCTCGTTTGCTTTGGTTTGATGTGTGCTTGTGAGACCAGGTTCTCTTTCATATGGTGTAATACATATGCACTCTAGCGCACCTTATTATCTTTCGTACTTAGTAGCCCGTGAGCCTATGCTATCTTGTGCCCTTTACTTTATGCTCATAGTTATTATCTTGCCTCCTTGCTTAGTGTTAGCTATATTGTTGCAAGATATGCCTTGTCTATAAAATATAGGGGGAGTGTTGATCCTAGTATGTGAAGGAAATATGCCCTAGAGGCAATAATAAAGTTGTTATTTATATTTCCTTATATCATGATAAATGTTTATTATTCATGCTAGAATTGTATTAATCGGAAACTTAGTACATGTGTGAATATATAGACAAACTAATTGTCACTAGTATGCCTCTACTTGACTAGCTCGTTGAATCAAAGATGGTTAATTTTCCTAGCCATAGACATGAGTTGTCATTTGATTAACGGGATCACATCATTAGAGAATGATGTGATTGACTTGACCCATTCCGTTAGCTTAGCATTTGATCGTTTAGTATATTGCTATTACTTTCTTCATGACTTATACATGTTCCTATGACTATGAGATTATGCAACTCCCGAATACCGGAGGAACACTTTGTGTGCTACCAAACGTCACAACATAACTGGGTGATTATAAAGGTGCTCTACAGGTGTCTCCGATGGTACTTGTTGAGTTGGCATAGATCGAGATTAGGATTTGTCACTCCGATTTTCGGAGAGGTATCTCTGGGCCCTCTCGGTAATGCACATCCTTGCAAGCAATGTGATTAATAAGTTAGTTGCGGGATGATGCATTACAGAACGAGTAAAGAGACTTGCCGGTAATGAGATTGAACTAGGTATTGAGATACCGACGATCGAATCTCGGGCAAGTAACATACCGATGACAAAGGGAACAACGTATGTTGTTATGCGGTTTGATCGATAAAGATCTTCGTAGGATATGTAGGAACCAATATGAGCATCCAGGTTCCGCTATTGGTTACTGACCGGAGATGTGTCTCAGTCATGTCTACATAGTTCTCGAACCAGTAGGGTCCGCACGCTTAACGTTCGGTGACAATCAGTATTATGAGTTTATGTGATTTGATGTACCGAAGGTAGTTCGAGTCCCGGATGTGATCACGGACATGACGAGGAGTCTCGAAATGGTCGAGACGTAAAGATTGATATATTGGATGACTATATTCAGACACCGGAGGTGTTCCGGGTGGTTTCGGATAAAACCGGAGTGCTGGAGGGGTTACCGGAACCCCCCGGGGAAGTATTGGGGCTTAGTGGGCCTGAGGGGAGAGAGAGGGCAGCAGCCCAGGAGGTGGCGCGCCCCCTCCCATGAGGAGTCTGAATTGGACTAGAGGAGGGGGCGCGGCCCCTCTTTCCCTCTCCCTCTCCCTCTCTTTCCTTCCCCCTTCCCTCTTCCTAGTTGGACTAGGAAAGGGGAGTCCTACTCCTACTAGGAGGAGGACTCCCCCCTCCTTGGCGCGCCCCAAGGGCCAGCCGGCCTCCCCCTTGCTCCTTTATATACGGGGGCGGGGGGGGGGGGCACCCTAGAACACACAAGTTGATTGTTCCAAGCCGTGTGCGGTGCCCCCTCCACCATAATCCACCTCGATCATATCGTAGTGGTGCTTAGGCGAAGCCCTGCGTCGGTAGCAACATCATCACCGTCATCACGCTGTCGTGCTGACGGAACTCTCCCGCGAAGCTCTGCTGGATCGGAGTTCATGGGACGTCATCGAGCTGAACGTGTGCTGAACTCGGAGGTGCCGTGCGTTCGGTACTTGGATCGGTCGGATCGTGAAGACGTACGACTACATCAACCGCGTTCTCATAACGCTTCCGCTTATGGTCTACGAGGGTACGTGGACGAAACTCTCCCCTCTCGTTGCTATGCATCACCATGATCTTGCGTGTGCGTAGGATTTTTTTTTGAAATTACTACGTTCCCCAACAGTGGCATACGAGCCAGGTTTATGCGTAGATGTTATATGCACGAGTAGAACACAAGTGAGTTGTGGGCGATACAAGTCATACTGCTTACCAGCACGTCACACTTTGATTCGGCGGTATTGTTGGATGAAGCGGCCCGGACCGACATTACGCATACGCTTACGCGAGACTGGTTCTACCGACGTGCTTCGCACATAGGTGGTTGGCGGGTGTCAGTTTCTCCAACTTTAGTTGAATCGAGTGTGGCTATGCCCGGTCCTTGTGAAGGTTAAAACAACACTAACTTGACGAAATATCGTTGTGGTTTTGATGCGTAGGTAAGAACGGTTCTTGCTCAGCCCGTAGCAGCCACGTAAAACTTGCAACAACAAAGTAGAGGATGTCTAACTTGTTTTTGCAGGGCATGCTGTGATGTGATATGGTCAAGACATGATGCTAAATTTTATTGTATGAGATGATCATGTTTTGTAACCGAGTTATCGGCAACTGGCAGGAGCCATATGGTTGTCGCTTTATTGTATGCAATGCAATCACCCTGTAATTGCTTTACTTTATCACTAAGCGATAGCGATATTCGTAGAAGCAATAGTTGGCGAGACGACAACGATGCTACGATGGAGATCAAGGTGTCGCGCCGGTGACAATGGTGATCATGACGGTGCTTTGGAGATGGAGATCAAGGCACAAGATGATGATGGCCATATCATATCACTTATATTGATTGCATGTGATGTTTATCTTTTATGCATCTTATTCTGCTTTGATTGATGGTAGCATTATAAGATGATCTCTCACTAAATTTCAAGGTACAAGTGTTCTCCCTGAGTATGCACTGTTGCCAAAGTTCGTCGTGCCGAGACACCACGTGATGATCGGGTGTGATAAGCTCTACGTTCATATACAACGGGTGCAAGCCAGTTTTGCACACGCAGAAATACTCGGGTTAAACTTGATGAGCCTAGCATATGCAGATATGGCCTCGGAACACTGGAGACCGAAAGGTAGAGCGTGAATCATATAGAAGATATGATCAACATAGTGATGTTCACCATTGAAAACTACTCCATCTCACGTGATGATCAGACATGGTTTAGTTGATATGGATCACGTGATCACTTAGATGATTAGAGGGATGTCTATCTAAGTGGGAGTTCTTAAGTAATATGATTAATTGAACTTTAATTTATCGTGAACTTAGTCCTGGTAGTATTACCATATCTATGTTGTAGATCAATAGCTCGCGTTTAGCTCCCCTGTTTTATGTTTGATGTGTTCCTAGAGAAAACTAAGTTGAAAGATGTTAGTAGCAATGATGCGGATTGGATCCGTGATCTGAGGATTATCCTCATTGCTGCACAGAAGAATTATGTCCTTGATGCACCGCTAGGTGACAGACCGATTGCAGGAGCAGATGCAGACGTTATGAACGTTTGGCAAGCTCGATAAGATGACTACTTGATAGTATAGTGCACCATGCTTTACAGCTTAGAATCGGGGCTTAAAGGACGTTTTTGAAACGCCACGGAGCATATGAGATGTTCCAAGAGTTGAAATTAGTATTTCAGACTCATGCCCATGTCGAAAGGTATGAGACCTTTCACAAGTACATTGCCTACAAGATGGAGGAGAATAGCTCAGCTAGTGAGCATGTGCTCAGAATGTCTGAGTACTACAATCACTTGAATCAAGTGGGAGTTAATCTTCCAGATAAGATAGTGATTGACTGAGTTCTCTAGTCACTATCACCAAGTTACTAGAACTTCCTGATGAACTATAATATGCAAGGGATAACAGAAATGATTCCCAAGCTCTTCGTGATGCTGAAATCAACGAAGGTAGATATCAAGAAAAGCATCAAGTGTTGATGGTTGACAAGACCACTAGTTTCAAGAAAAGGGCAAAGGGAAGAAGGGAAACTTCAAGAAAAACGGCAAGCAAGTTGCTGCTCAAGTGAAGAAGCCCAAGTCTGGACCTAAGCCTGAGACTGAGTGCTTCTACTGCAAAGGAAATGGTCACTGGAAGTGGAACTGCCCTAGATACTTGGCGGATAAGAAGGATGGCAAAGTGAACAAAGGTATATTGGATATACATGTTATTGATGTGTACTTTACTAGTGTTTATAGCAACCCCTCGGCACTTGATACCGGTTCAGTTGCTAAGAGTAGTAACTCGAAACGTGAGTTGCAGAATGAACAGAAACTAGTTAAGGGCGAGGTGACGATGTGTGTTGGAAGTAGTTCCAAGATTGGTATGATCATCATCGCATACTCCCTATACTTCCGGGATTAGTGTTAAACCTAAATAAGTGTTATTTGGTGTTTGCGTTGAGCATGAATATGATTTGATCATGTTTATTGCAATACAGTTATTCATTTAAGTTAGAGAATAATTGTTGTTCTGTTTACATGAATAAAACCTTCTATGGTCATACACCCAATGAAATGGTTTGTTGGATCTCGATTGTAGTGATACACATATTCATAATATTGAAGCCAAAAGATGCAAAGTTAATAATGATAGTGCAACTTATTTGTGGCACTGCCGTTTAGGTCATATTGGTGTAAAGCGCATGAAGAAACTCCATGATGATGGGATTTTGGAATCACTTGATTATGAATCACTTGATGCTTGCAAACCATGCCTTATGAGCAAGATGACTAAGACTCCGTTCTCCGGAACAATGGAGCGAGCAACTGACATATTGGAAATAATACATACTAATGTATGCGATCCGATGAGTGTTGAGGCTCACGGCGGGTATCGTTATTTTCCGACCTTCACAGATGATTTGAGCAGATATGGGTATATCTACTTGATGAAACATAACTCTGAAACATTTGAAAAGTTCATATAATTTCAGAGTGAAGTGGAAAATCATCGTAACAAGAAAATAAAGTTTCTACAATCTGATTGTGGAGGAGAATATTTGAGTTACGAGTTTGGTCTTCATTTGAAACAATGCGGAATAGTTTCGCAACTCACGCCACCTGGAACACCACAGCGTAATGGTGTGTCCGAACATCGTAACCGTACTTTATTAGATATGGTGCAATCTATGATGTCTCTTACCGATTTACCACTATCGTTTTGGGGTTATGCATTAGAGACAGTTGCATTCACGTTAAATAGGGCACCATCTAAATCCGTTGAGACAACACTATATGAACTGTGGTTTGGCAAGAAACCAAAGTTGTCGTTTCCTAAAGTTTGGGGTTGTGATGCTTATGTGAAAAAGTTTCATCCTGATAAGCTCAAACCCAAATCGGAGAAATGTGTCTTCATAGGATACCCAAAGGAGACAGTTGGGTACACCTTCTATCACAGATCCGAAGGCAAGACATTCGTTGCTAAGAATGGATCCTTTCTAGAGAAGGAGTTTCTTTCGTAAGAAGTGAGTGGGAGGAAAGTAGAACTTGATGAGGTAACTGTACCTGCTCCCTTATTGGAAAGTAGTTCATCACAGAAATCTGTTCCTGTGACTCCTACACCAATTAGTGAGGAAGCTAATGATGATGATCATGTAACTTCAGATCAAGTTACTGCCGAACCTCGTAGGTCAACCAGAGTGAGATCCGCACCAAGAGTGGTACGGTAATCCTGTTCTGGAGGTCATGTTACTTGACCATGACGAACCTACGAACTATGAGGAAGCGATGATGAGCCCAGATTCCGTGAAATGGCTTGAGGCCATGAAATCTGAGATGGGATCCATGTATGAGAACAAAGTGTGGACTTTGGTTGACTTGCCCGATAGTCGGAAAGCCATAGAAAATAAATGGATATTCAAGAGGGACGGACGCTGATAGTAGTGTTACTATCTACAAAGCTAGACTTGTCAAAAAAGGTTTTTGACAAAGTTCATGGTGTTGACTACGATGAGATTTTCTCACTCGTAGCGATGCTTAAGTCTGTCCGAATCATGTTAGCAAATTACCACATTTTATGAAATCTGGCAAATGGATGTCAAAGCTACATTCCTTAATGGATCTCTTAAAGAAGAGTTGTATATTATGCAACCAGTAGGTTTTGTCGATCCTAAAGGTGCTAACAAAGTGTGCAAAGCTCCAGTGATCCATTTTTGGACTGGTGCAAGCATCTCAGAGTTGGAATATACGCTTTGATGATTTGATCAAAGCATATAGTTTTATACAGACTTGCGGTGAAGCCTGTATTTACAAGAAAGTGAGTGGGAGCACTACAACATTTCTGATAAGTATATGTGAATGACATATTGTTGATCGGAAATAATGTAGAATTTTCTGGAAAGCATAAAGGAATATTTGAAAGGAGTTTTTCAAATAAAGACCTCGGTGAAGCTGCTTACATATTGAGCATCAAGATCTATAGAGATAGATCAAGACGCTTGATAAGTTTTTCAATGAGTACATACCTTGACAAGATTTTGAAGTAGTTCAAAATGGAACAGTAAAAGAAAGAGTTCTTGCCTGTGTTACAAGGTGTGAAATTGAGTAAGACTCAAAGCCCGACCACGGCAGAAGATAGAAAGAGAATGAAAGTCATTCCCTATGCCTCAGCCATAGGTTCTATAAAGTATGCCATGCTGTGTACCAGATCTATTGTATACCACTACAAAAAAATACACTTCCGTGATGATACATGTTTGTCACAATAGGTCGCGTTTTTTGTCATGCATGTACATCCATGACAAATTTATGACAGAATCAAGATAGTCATACCTGTGCTGTCGTAGAAGTGTTCCATGACATTACCAAAATTATCATCACGGAAGTGTCCACTTCCATGACGATAAATCGCGCGGCACAGAAGTGCTTTCGTCAAGGGTGACCGACACGTGGCATCCACCGTAACGGAACGCCGTTAAGCTATCGGGTCGGGTTTTGGATCCGATAACCCGTTAACAGCCCCGACCAATGGGGATTTTCCACGTGTAAAATCATCATTGGCTAGAGGAAACACGTGTCGGCTCATTGTTGGGACATATGTCATCCACTCACTAGACAGAAGGCGCCTATGATACGTCAACACGTGGCACGGCCCAACAGTGGCCCATTCCTGTGAAAAGGCCGGCCCGTTTGACTTGGTCAAAAGCTGGCAGGCCGGCCCATGGAAAGCCTGTTAACGGCCTGTTCGCATATAGCCCATTTACAGCCCGCTAACCCAAGGCCCGTTACGCCCTATCCGAATTAGGCCTAGTAGCGTCATCTGGGCCATCCAATATGATTCCAGCCCGTTTTCACTTCTGGCCCATGTATAGCCCATGACATCTTTCGGCCCATATGAGGCCCTTTGTAACTCTTGGCCCATTAGCGCCCCGTGCTGAAACTGGCCCGTAATGAATAGTGTATTACTTTACACCAATTAACGGCCCGTGGTGAAACTGGCCCGTAATGAACAGTGTATCACTTTATACCCATTAATGGCCCATTATTCCGTTGGGCCGTTTCCAGCCCAAGTTAACTTTTGGCCTTCTAAGGGCCCATTTATTCTTGGGCTCATTTGCAGCATTCGGTTACTTACGGCCCGTTACTGTCATTTTCTGCTTGTGGGCCAAATTCAGCCCGTCGTTACAGTCGGCCCGTTTGTCGACCGTTAGTCTGTTGGGCCATTTTCATAGCATCACCAAATACGGCCTATTAACGGCCCGTTATGGTCAGCCCATAAAACATATGATTTCCATTAAAGGCCCATCTACGGCCCATTAAAGGCCCGTACAAGACCCATAAATGAGTCGGCGGCCCATGGATCCTACGAGACGTAGAAGGCCCATGGATCCTACGAGACGTACAAGGTCCATGGATCCTACGAGACGTAGAAGGCCCATGGATCCTATGAGACGTAGAAGGCCCATGGATCCTACGAGACGTAGAAGGCCCATGGATCCTATGAGACGTAGAAGGCCCATGGATCCTACGAGACGTAGAAGGCCCATGGATCCAACGGCCCATGAAGGGCCATGGTCGGGCGAGTTGGCCCCCGTTTGAACGATATAGCATATTCAAAGAATTATCCTACTCAATACTATACAACAAAGAGATCAAGGCATAGAAAGGTAGAATAATCCTACACTATACAATAAAGAAATTACAGACGATTATACCCACTGGGCATTATGGTTCGGCACAGGTGATAATAAAGCATACACAAACAGCAAATTACATCCACTAGGCAAATACAACTCATACATCATGGACGCGCATCAACTTAACTCCATTTGAACTATAATCTCTTCAGAAAATAGGATTGGCCGGATTCAGATAGCACAAATTTCAGTCTGCAAAATCTCCAATTCCTTCATGGTTACCTCAGTGTCTTGTTTCCTTTTTTGACTCCTGCATCTAATACCTGCATGTCCAGTCTCAACTTGTTGATTATACGTTGACAATCATGTACACGTTGTCTTGCCACCTCTAGTTGATGCTCGAGAACATCAGCACATTCCAATTCCAATCCATAATCATTCGGTAACGGCCATGCCGCACTGCTCGCAGATCTTTGTGTTGATGTCACTTCATCCTGAAATGTTTCTGTAAGTACACATGACTAGGGCAAAAATATAGTTACAACAGTGAAGCGAACAAGACACTATTTTGTACTACATGGCAAAACAGGACTAACAATAATGTTACACGTCACTTTAAAAAAAATGTTACACGTCATGAAGCATAAGCAGGTGATATTTTAAAAATTATAAAAAAGATAGTCTGTGCAGCCTGCATACAAAAATCTCTCTTAGCTCACCAGAGGAGCATGATGTTGGGGCCCAATCAAAAACACAGACAAGTTACAAATTTAGACATCACATTGCGTATAAGTAAGCAAGCAGTTGGCCATTATGTGCCTCAATTAAAGTCTTAGGGAGCATAATGAACAGCAGAGGGTTTCATACAAACATACTACAACAGGCAAAACTATGCAATCATTAGCGTAGTATAAACTAGATTGTGAGCCTCATGCAATAATAGTTGGTTAATAGACTTCAAAGCTTCAGGCACACTTCGACAGAGTAATTAAATGGTAAGGCCTTTAATTATGTCAACTAATAGTGGTACAAGTACCGAACATCAGGCATGATTATTTGGGCATCTCATTAACTGAGGACAAATAAAGCAATTGAAAAGAGAAAATTAACTATGCCTGAAACAAACACGGAATTGAACTGTTGAGTTGCATACAGTGACTTACCTTAGCAGGTTGAAGAGGCTCAGCGCAGCTCCTACTTCTCTTGCAAGGCTCCTTCCTAACATCTTGTACTTGGAAATCCTCAATCTTATCTTCATTGCACCCCCTCTGCAAGGTGACACAAACTAGTTACTCGTCTCCTTGGAAGATAAATATGCATACTTTCCAGTCTGTGAACACAAAAGGATGAGATTATAACAAAACAACACCACATAATGAAACATGCCGCATCTCTTGCACTTGCACACAATGAAATGAGCATTTACTATGTCTGCACTATGTAAAAACTAGGCATACCTTCAAACTGGATCTCCAGGTACTCTTGGAGAGCCTACTGTAGTGTACAGCCAAACCTTTATGTCACCTATGAGTTAGACAAGGCCCCACTACAGCAGCCCTTAGTGTTTAAATCGTTGACAAGCTCTGTTAGAGTGTTAGGTCAAGAACAGAAAGTAATCAAAGCAAACAGTCCTAGTATTGCTGGCTGATGCAAACAAGCAATTGAACAGATGTGTGAGCAAATCTTACATATCAAGAAAAGAAGCAAAGAAGGAGGCTTAAAGACCATCACTTGACTGACCAGATTTAAGGGGCATTTAAACATCATGTGCAACGTATGAACTAACATAAACATTGCATATTCCAGATTCTACAATGGAATGCACATGTATTAGGTTATGCCATGTATGATGATGCCTAAATGTACAGATAGCAGGCATGAGTGATTCATCATTGCACGCACAATTGAATTGCAGGTTAAGGGCCAGTTCGATTCCGCCTTTTCAGGGCATATTGTCAAAATAAGCCATAAAAGATGTAAAGAAGTCATTTTTGAGTTATGGGCTTGGGCTTAACTAATTTCGCTTTGGAGGGGGGTGTTTCGGGTAGAACCTCACTAAAAATTGAAGGGAAGGGGAATAGTGAAATGACTCTGTTGTCTGCCTATATTACACTCAAAATGCAACTGCTGACGCCCGTGTCACACCTGACCCTCAAGTAAAAACAAACACGCAAGCATTCATTGCCCTGCCCGCTTGCATCTCCTCTCCCCTTTCCCTCTACCTCGATCCCTGCCTGCAGCACTAGGGTTCCTCCAGCGAGCCGTCGCCACTGGTCCCATCTAGCCTGGTCCTCGACGATGCTATGTCCAGCTAGGCTACATGGCCGGCGGGTAGGGGCAAATCTCCCTGGCTGCTCCTCCCTCTGGCGCCACCCCTCATTCTCATGGTCTCCAGCAGCTGCTCCACTGTGGTTCGTCCAACGCACTACTCCGGCGGGCGCTGCACAACTACGGCTGATGCCACACTGCGGCAGAAGGCACCTTATTCCCCCTCCCCTCCTCCCAGGCCATGGCCTTGAGGTGCTGTTGAAGGATGAGCTCATCCAACAAGGTGAGGATCTCCTCTGATTTTTTGCCAAATTTTCATTCTGATCCACTATACGATGAATTGCTATGAGCTGCTTCTGCTGCTGCTATATGATGCATTGCTATGAGCTGCTCCTGCTGCTGCTATATGATGAATTGCTATGAGCTGCTGCTGCTGTATGATGAGTTGCTATGAGCTGCTGCTGCTATATGATGAATTGCTATGAGCTGCTGCTGCTATATGATGAGTTGCTACAAGCTGCTCCTGCTGCT
>NC_057799.1:548907482-548909238 GCF_018294505.1 Triticum aestivum | reverse complement strand
TGCTATATGATGAATTGCTATGAGCTGCTCCTGCTGCTGCTATATGATGAATTGCTATGAGCTGCTCCTGCTGCTGCTATATGATGAATTGCTATGAGCTGCTG
The DNA here is from genome assembly GCF_018294505.1 of Triticum aestivum. Taxonomy (NCBI): domain Eukaryota; kingdom Viridiplantae; phylum Streptophyta; class Magnoliopsida; order Poales; family Poaceae; genus Triticum; species Triticum aestivum. The sequence goes on along the minus strand of NC_057799.1, from coordinate 548,909,134 downwards.
CTGGTATATGATGAATTGCAGACTGCTGCTGCTGTATGATGAGTTGCTATGAGCTGCTGCTGCTGCTATATGATGCTTTCAGGTGGTGCTGCTATACGATAATAACCAGCCACTTGGACCATCGAATTTCAATAAATAATTGTTCTTCATTTAAATGTGGGTCATGCGTTCTTCGTTTAAATTAGGCAATGGGATCTCTATGGAAAACATTGACCAAAGTAGATTGTGCCAAGTAGATGGTATCTTTGTATTTGCATTTTGAGCAAATAGTGATGGTCTGTTTTCCTATCATATTAATTACTGCATTGGGTTCAATTTGTGATGTTTGCAAGTCAAATTAATTTCCATATGGGCAGCAAAATGAAAAAAATATAATGCAATCTAGACTTCCACTAATCATACCAAAGATAAGCTGAAAACGCAATGAAAAGAACTGGTTGGCTTATTACATGGAGCTTATATTCACAGGTGCTTATTTTCTTAGGATAACTCGTAATAACTGTCCCTAAGAAACTTGGCTAATAGAATTGGCATACAAATAACATGCCACGATGATTGCAATGGAGGAGTGATGTACCATAGCACACTGTATAGGCTCACCGCTGCCTCTCCTTTTTTTGCGATGTTCCATGAAATTGCCACATACATCTTGTACTTTTTCATTGTGTAACCCTATCTGCAAGTTGACACGGCTAATTTCAGACATCTCTGCATGATACTACATTGCATATCCCTTGCGCATATTTAAACCACCAATTAACGATTGTGTGCATACCATAAACTAGCCATGACTCTGTATGCTGGACTAGCAGGCACTCTAAGGGAGCCTAATGTAGTGCACTGGAATTCCTACATGCCACCTACGATTTTGTGTAATGTACTGCCCCTGTTCCTAAATATATGTCTTTGTAGAGATTCCAGTATGGACCACATACAGATGTATATAGATGCATTTTCGAGTGTAGATTCACTCATTTTGCTCCGTATGTAGCCTATAGTGGAATCTCTAGAAAGACTTATATTTAGGAACGGAGGTACGAGGTAGTATCATGTATGACATCTACATATCTAATTTAGCAGCCAGTCGTAGAAATCATTGTCTGCACAAAGGGATTACTGGTCGAAAATCCTAGCAAAGCACGCTGGCAGGCACAGAACAATACAAGAGAGAGAGACGCGCTTACAAGATCATAGCAATGCCTCAGTCCAGGATCTTGGTTGGCCAAGCTGTTAGATCCAGAAGAAACATCGTCCTTGTAGTTTTTGCCAGCTGCATAACAGGTAACAGCGACCGGTTAGTATATTTGAAGTACATCGGGCAGGTGATGCTGGACGGGTTTAAAGGTGACAAGTACCTAGGCCGTGGCGGGTGCTTGGCATCTCTCCAAACAGTGGGAATCGGGTTAGAAACGTCGAGGGTGATGACGCTGCGCTGGCTGTCGGGGTCCGGTAAGGAGATCTAGAACCATCGAGTAGGGTGTTTGTGGAGCGGCTCCGGTAGGGTGGACTATGGTGTGGGCGAAGCAGATCTGTGGCCGTGGACGAGGGCGTAGGTGAAGCTGCTCCGGTGGCTGGGTTAAGGATGGTGTCGACGACGCGGATCTGCGGCCGTGGACGGGGCGTCAGAAGCTGCTCCGGTGGTTGGGTTAAGG